>NW_016808848.1:1716654-1771503 GCF_001698545.2 Rhinopithecus bieti
TATATATATATATATATATATATCACTGTGAGACCATCACTGCGATCAAAATCATGAACATATCCATCACCCAAAAAAGTTTTACTGTGACCCTTTGTAATTCTTATATCTTGTCCCTCCCTGTCCCTTGCCCCCTCAACTGCTCACCTGCTTTCTGTTGCTATAGATTAGCTTGCTTTTTCTAGAGTTATAAATACAACTTTTATATATGGAATGGTATGTACTATCCTTTTGGGGGGCTGCCTGGCTTCTTTTGTTTAACAAATTATGTTCATCCATGTTGTTACATGTATCAATAGTTCATGTCTTTCTATTGCTGATTGGTATTGTAGGGATGTACCAAACCTACCATGCAACCCAGCAATTCCATTCCTGGGTATTTACCTAGGAGAAATGAAAGCATATGTCCACACAAAAACCTGTACAAGAATGCTTGTGGTAGTTTTGTTGGCCGTAGCCCCAAATGGAAAAAACACAAACATCCATCAGAAGGTGAATGGACAATCAACTAATACATATTGAACAACTGCTGTTAAATAACAAATTTTCGTGGATAAGCCTGTGCTTATAGAGCTTTTGAGTCAGTGAAAAGATGCAGTAGGCAATAAAAAGATAAATTAGAAGTAAATCTGGAAAACCTGATATCCAGCGCTCAGACACTGGATGTTTCCTCAAAGGCAGTGGGGAATTGTTTAAGGTTTTTGAACAGGGTTCTTCTTTGAACACTGTTCTCTTTTGTATTCCAGATCTGGTCCCTGACTAAGTTTGCCTAAATGTTGTCTCTCTCTGGAATTTCTCTGCATCTCCTCTGCTCTACTTCAGTCTATTTCAGATGTCTTTCTCTGTTCTCTCCCCTCCAGTCTACTCCAAACATTGCAGTGGATTTTTAATAGACTTTGCTATGGTCTGAATGTTTGTGTTCCAACAATATTCATGTTGAAACCTAATCCCCATTCCTGCAGTGTTGACAAGTCATGATGGCTTCGTTCTTGTGAATAGAATTAGTGCCCTTAGGGGCTTAAGGGAGCCTTCTGCCCCTTCCACTGTATGAGGATTCAGCAAGAAGATGCCATCTTTGAAGAGGAGAGCAAGTCCTCACAACATGCCAAATCTGCTGGCACCTTGATCTTAGACTTCCAAGCCTCCAGAACTGTAAGAAATAAATTTCTATTATTTATAAATTATCCAGTCTAAGATATTTTGTTATAGCAGCAGGAATGGGCCAAGACAGACCTAAAAGACAGGCACCCCAATTTGGTCTCTGCAGTGCTCACAACATCCTGTGGCTCCACATTTTAGAAGGGAAAGATGTAAAAAGCAGCTGCCAAAGGAAAGAGTGCTGGTAGTAGCAGGAAATTAAAAAAAAAAATTTTGGAGTCTAATATGTAGAATAAATCATAAAATAATGTAGTTGAACCCAAGTTTGAGATCCTTTATCCTTGCAAAGATGTTCCGTGTTTAGACTGTCCTATATGTAAAGAAAAATGAAGTTGTGCAGGTAGTTTTTCTAAAACCAGCTTTATTGATAGTTGACATATAATACCTATTTAAATGTACAGTTTGATGAGTTTTGACCAATGTCTTTAATTGTGTATCTACCACCGCAATCAATATATGGGATTAGTTCATAATTCCAAAACTTCTCCTGTGCCCCTTTACAGTTAATTCTTTCCCCCTACCTTTATCCCCTAGCAGCTACTAATCTGAGTTTTGTCATCATAGGTTTGCCTTTTCTAGCATATCATATAAATGGAATCATGCAGGATGTAATCTCTTGTGTCTGACTTCATCACTTAGCGTAACACTTTTGAAAGTTATCCATGTTGTTGCACATAGCGGTAGTTGGTTCCTTTTTAGTGCTGAATAGTAAGCCATTGCATGGCTTTATCACAATTTGTTTATTCACATTTCAGGCACATTTATGTTGTTTCCAGTTTGGGCTATTATAAATAAAGTTGTCATAACAACCACATGCAGGTCTTTGTGTGGTGATGTGGTTTTTTTGGCATAAAGACTTAAGAATAGAACATCTGATTGTGGGATAGGTATACGCTTAACTTTTTAAGAAACTGTCAAACTGTTTTCTAATGTGGCTGCACCATTTTGTACTCCCACTTTTACTCCCTCCTTGGTAATGTATAAGACTTCCAGTTGCTCTAAATCTTCTCCAATACTTGGTATTGCCTGTCTTTCTAATTTTAGCCATTCCAGTGGATGTATATGGACAGCATGCTGAGCTTTCAATTTGCATTTCCCCAGAACTAATGATGTTGAGCATCTCTTCATGTGTTTATTGGCCCTTCATATGTGTTCTTGGGTAAAGTGTCTGTTCTGCAGGTAGATTTTTTGTCCAAGACATCAGGAGGTTCTCAGAAGTGCCTGGGTATCTGCCAGAGCAAGGGCAGGTTAGGACGTTGTGGTTTTTTTGTCTTAGTGAAGTGGTCCAAGGCCCAGGGAGTTCAAGAATTCACCCCATACCCTGGATATAATTGTATTTCAGGAGAATTAAGAGATATCAGAGATGGCACAGACTGGTTACTCTGTAGGCACAATGGTTCTTACCCTTTTGTAGGGAAGTCAGAATAGATGAAAGCAAATTTTGATGTATGTTCTCAGAGAGGATTTGGAGTCCTTAAAACTCCACTGTGAACCCCTGTTAAAAATTTCCTTAGAGGAAAGTGTATATCCTGGGGCCAAATAGCAGAGTTTTTGAAATGAACAGGACTCAGGTGGAAGGCATTCTTCCTCTGCAAAAGCCCAAGCATATCTTTGGACAACAGGGGCAGTGGCCAGGAGCATCTAGATCTCTTTTAAGAGAGGCAGGCATAATTTCCCATCCTCAAGGGCTGTAGAGAGGTCCTTGGTACTCTGCTTAAGGTGGCTTTTAGGGTAGGAAAGGTAGATGGGAGGGGGAATTAGTAAAAGCTGGCCACTAAGCAGAAGCCTGGCAGGTCATTGTTCCTGTCCAGAGACAAGAGAGAGGTTATCGTGGAAAGGGAGTGCAAATCAAGGCCCAAGTATGGAGAAGGAAGACAGCTTTGTTGGCAGCTTATCCTTGGCAGAGAAAGATGGATATATTTCCAGTGTGAAACCTCCATCCAAAGCCCTTCATGCATTTTGTCCACACCTGGGGAGCCTGTACGTTTGGAGAGTGTCACATTGGATGCAAACACCAAAATACCTGTACAAAACAAGCAGGACCAATACTATTGGTTGAGTTGAATCTCTGTCTTTCTCTGTTTTTTCTCTCATCAGCAAGCACCATTTAGAATGAAGGTGAGATAGCAAGCATGGTCCAGGAACATGTCTGTAGGTCATTTTGTTTTTTTCTTACCTGATAGTTCTTTTAGTCTTTGCAATACAGCCCAAGAACAATACATTCCTCATCCTTTCTCTAAGAGCCTCTCAGACTTTACAGCCACCATAGGCAGCTTTGTCACTTGCAAAATTTAGAGTGACAACTCGATAGACCTCTAGGTGCTGTCATCTCACTTCCCTTCTTCTCTATATTGACTCCAAAAAGAAAACAAAAACCAGAAACAAAACTTTCATTTCTGTCAGTTTATGACCTATTAAATGAACAGCAGGGACTTGATAATAACATTATTCAATGTGTGGAGTAGTTCCTGTCTCAGGAAGCCTTCCTCGAATCCCCCACCTGACAATCATTGCTCCTTTAGCTGAGCTTCTAGAATGCTTTGTTCCTTAAATATATTTATAGCAGAGAGAACATAGCAAGTGATTTTATATTTCATCTCCCTTGTGAACAACTTGAAAAGAGTTTACATTTTAGTCATCTTTGGTTGCTGAGTTATTTAATTGCAAATAATTTTAACAATACCCCTATTTGAAGCTAAACTACAGCATGTTCAAAATTATGTATACAGATGGACCTTGTCAACCACATGAGTACTGTTTGCTTACATAAGGTCAGGAAAAATAGATCCACGACCAAAGGAATCTTTGGACAGATCTACTTTTGGTTAATCATTAACATCATAATCACTGCCTCTCCCATCAGCTTTAATTGCCTCATGAACAGATGCAGAGGAATTTCTAGACAACTGCATTTGTTTCAACTGAGTAAGGAGAAAAGACAAAACAAAACAAAACAAAAAACAAAAGGCAGTGATTGCCGAAGCCCTGCTAAAATCCAGGCCCTGGTAAAGCTAAGGATGTGCTGATCAAGCAAAACCCCCTAATCTGCACACAAAGCCCTCCAAGGTGAGTCAGCTGAAAGGGCCTAATCCCCAGAAGGGACTGATCACTAAAGCTTTAGAGGCCACACAGCCACAGCACACTGGAAAACAGGGGATAATGAAAGCTTAAAGGGATATTGTGTAGAGAAAGGTCATAGAACCAACAGAGGAGGGTCTTGGCTGTCTAAGAGGTCACCTTTGCCCTCTCCTGAGTTGTAGGTCATTCATATAGCTCAGTCTTGGGACCCCCAAATAAGAATGATTCCAAGGATGTGGATATTACTAAGAGTTAGCTGGCTTAGGGCTCCAGCTGTGGGGTGGGGCATGGAGGTGAGGTAACTAATATTTTAAGCAATCAACCACAATATGACTGATTCTGTAATAGTCAATAAACCAGATGGCACAAGAATTATATTGCAATAGCTGCTGGGGTGAGGAAGTGTGGAGGCAGTGAGAAGAAACTACATGGGTGCAGAGGAGGTGCTCAGTATAGGTGAGCTGACACTGAAATCAAAGAAGCAGACAGTATTTGAGAAGTGTGGGCTCCGATTAGAAGTGTACTATACAGGAAGAATCACTACCGCTTAGTTGCTTTCCCTGGGATAAATAATTTAGGACTTGACCTTTTGTTAAATTGGGAGGTTGCATAGAACGCCAGAGCCCTTTAGCTCTGTTTCTAGCCTCGGATTCCCTTATGTGGCAAAGTGAACACAGAAAGTAGCAAAAGAGCCTTCGCTTGGGGCTGTTTGGTCAATTTCTATACATCAGTGGTTATCTTTGGGAAATAACCACTCCCCATAGGTATTCAACCACTCTTGAGACAGTAGGCTCTGCCCCAATACACACCCCCTCCCCCCAAAGCCTGGGGCGCTTTGTTTTGTGCTTTTATGAGGTTATTTTTGGTTGTCAGAAAGATCAGGTGTACCTCCTGGCATTGACTGGGCAGGCTGGGATGGCTTGTGGTACTTCTCCCATATCAGAAAAGTTTCCCTTGTCTCAACCAATATGTGGATGTTGTGCCAGTCATCTATGTAGATGACAGACCTCTGCCTTATATATAAACACAAATTTTCCTCACAGTTTTACTATACAGTGAATTTTCCAATGCTATTTTTATCTGTGAATTTCACTTCAGAAAAGTAAATGAAGAGATTACAAAATATTTGTCATAAAACAGGGGTGCTGGGTCAGATAATACTGCTACTTGAAATCCCCCAACAGCCACCTCCACCCAGACAGAAGCTGAGCAGGATATTCTTGTTTACACCGGTAGACATAGGGATCACAAATTTATCTTTACTAGAATTCTGCATCACCCCACTACAAAATTACCTCACTTGTCCTAGTGCTCACACCAGTTGAGGAAGTTAGAATCATTCTTTTTGGGGGTCTTTCTGGAGTTTACTTAGCCCCAAATTGTATTTCCCCTACCATAGGTACAAGAGATAGTCTTCTTCATCTTCCTCCCAATTCTCCCTCATCGCCTCACACAGTCTTTTTCATTTAAAACTGGACTCCTTGCTCTCAGCAGCAACTTCCTTAAAACAGGATGTTTTATATTTATAATTAGAAAAGTATAGCACCTGGGGGCTAGCAGTTGGCTAAGGGGAGCTAGCAAGCTGCCGGCTGGAGTGAGATAGTGCAGGAGATTTCCTCTAAGAATGTGGTTCTTAATCTGAGAGTGATACGGTGTGTCAGCACTAACGTGGTATTTTCCTCCCTTTGTACACTACAGGTTGAACTGTAAGCTCACTTGTAAATATCACTGTAATTATGGGAGCTTTATTTACAAAGCAATGAAATGTGTGGGTGTGGGTGTGTCTGTGTGTGTGTGTGCAGCCTTAGGAGTGGCAGCCCACATTCCTGGTGTGACTTGCTGGAGCTAGGGTAAGCAATAAGGACTTTGTCCTTCAAATATTAGGTTTTGTGTTCTGAGTGCTGATTTCTGCTGTTGATTGTTGAGGGGCCAGCACAGAGGCTGACAGTCATTGTTTCAACCTTCATAAGCTGAAGCAGCTTCCTGGAGATTTAAAGAGACAATACTTGTACTCCCACCCCCACGTCTTTTGGGAGCCAGACATTTAAGGAAATCTTTTTCAGGTCACTGGTTGATTACAGAAATGATGGAACAGAAACCTTTAGTGACCACACACAACAATATATATCTTGCAAAAATAGTTTTTAAAAGTCATAAATAGATGACCCAGTCCTCATAAAGTATAAGAAATCTCTGAGGCATTGAAGAATTAGATATCCAGTTAGTGCAACATGATATTTAAAATCTCTAGCTCTCAACAAACAATTACAAAACATACAAAGAAAGAGGAAAACATGGTCCATTCACAGAAAAAAAAGAAGTTTACAGAAATCTTTTCTAAGAAAGACCAGGCATTGGAATTATTAGTCAATGGCATTAAGTCAACTGCCTTAAATATGTTTAATGAAAATATGTTAAAGAAAACTATAAACAAGAACTAAAAGGAATCAGTAGAATTATATATGAACAAAGAAAGAATATCAATAAATAAATGGAAATAAAAAGGAACCAAACTGAAATTATGGAGATGAAAATGATAATAACTGAAATGAAAAATTAACTAGAGGCATTCAACAGCAGATTTGAGCAAGTGGAAAAAAGTGTCTATGAGCTTGAAGACATGGAAATTGAAATTATCCAGTCTGGGGAGCAGGAAGACAAAGGAATAAATGAAAGTAAACAGAGGCTAAGGGCCCTGTAGGATACCATCAAGTGAATAAAATTTACAATATGAGAGTTTCAGAAAGGGTAGAGAGAGTGGGGAAAGAAAGAACATTTGAAGAAATAATGACTGAAAAATGTCCCAAATTTGATGAAAGAAATGAATCTACAGATCCAAGAAACTCAACAAACATCCAAGGACAAATTCCACAGTCTCCTAGAATAAAGTCAAAGAGCTTCACTCCAAGACATATAATCAAAATGTCAAAAGTCAGGACAAAGAGAGAATCTTGAAAACAGAAAAAGAGAAATGAGTAATCACACACAAGGACTTCTCAATAAGATGAAGAGTTGCTTTCTCATCAGAAACCATGGAGACCAGCAGGCAGTGGAATGAAAAGTGCTGAAGGGAAAACTCAAGGGAGAATTCTCTCTCTGGCAAAATTATCTTTCAAGTGGTCACCCAACCTTGGACCCCCAAAGTGCTGGGATTACAGGCATGTAATTATGGGAGCTTTATTTACAAAGCAATGTGTGTGCGTGTGTGTGTGTGTGTGTGTGTGTGCAGCCTTAGGAATGGCAGCCCACATTCCTGGTGTGATTTGCTGGAGTTAGGGTAAGCTTTCAAAAATGGGTATCTTTCAAAAATGAAGGATAAATTAAGACATTCACAGATAAAATCTGAGGACGTTCATTGCCATTAGACCTGCTCTCACAAGAAATGCTAATGGGAGTCCTTGGGGCCTGAAATGAGAGGACACTAGACAGCAAATTGAAGCCATATGAAGAAATAAAGATCTCTAGTAAAGATAACTGCATAGATTAATATAAAAGCAGTATTATTGCATTTTTGGTTTGTAACTCTTTATTTCCTATGTGGTTCAAAAGACAAATGTGTGAAAAGTAATTATAAATCTTTTAATGGGCACACATGTAAAATGTGTAATTTATGGCCAGGCACAGTGGCTCATGCCTATAATCCCAGCACTTTGGGAGTCCAAGGTTGGGTGACCACTTGAAGCCAAGAATTCAAGATCAGCCTGTGCAATGTAGAGAGACCCCATATCTAAAAAAAAAAAAAAAAATTAAATTAAAACAATTAGCCAGGCATAGTGGCACATGCCTGTAGTCCCAGCTACTCAGGAGGCTGAGGTGGGAGGATTGCTTGAACCTAGGAGTTTGAGGTTGCAGTGAGCTATGATCACACCACTGCACTCCAGCCTGGATGAACAGGCAAGACCCTGTCTCAAGGGAAGAAAAGATATAAATTGTGATAACAGCAACATAAAGGTAGGAGGGGATGAACTGTATAGGAGCAGCATTTTTGTGTGCCATTGAAGCTAAGTTGGTATTAATTCAAACTATACTGTTATAAATTTAGGATGCTGCAGTGGATGGAATGTTTATTTTTTTTGTAGAGACAAGGTCTTATTATGTTGCCTAGGCTGGTCTCAAACCCCTGACCTCAAGCAGTCCTCCCACCTCGGCCTCCTAAAGTGTTGGGATTACAGATGTGAGCCACTAGGCCTGGCTTGAAGTTATTTTTATCAATATCAATTTTTTTTTTTTTTGAGACGGAATTTCGCTCTTTTTGCCCAGGCTGGAGTGCAATGGCGTGATCTCAGCTCACTGCAACCTCCGCCTTCCAGGTTTAAGTGATTCTCCTGCCTCAGCCTCCTGAGTAGCTGGGATTACAGGCATACACCACCACGCCTGGCTAATTTTTGTACTTTTAGTAGAGATGGGGTTTCACCATGTTGGCCAGGCTGGTCTCAAACTCCTGAACTCAGGTGATCCACCTGCCTCGGCCTCCCAAAGTGCTGGGATTACAGGTGTGAGCCACCACACCCAGCCTACACACTGGCTCTTTCTAACCTCCTCTATCAAACCCACCTCTGTTTGGGAGTCTCTGCTCAGTGGTGCCTTCTCCTTGACACATTATTCCCAAATGTGTGCAGGGCTGGCTCCCTCTGGTCCTTCTGCTCATAGCATAAATGTAAGGCCCCTCTGAGCCCCACCCAGTGACTTCCCAGCCCCACCTCTCAGCACCCTACTTCATTTTCTCTGCAGCATTTGCTCTTTTCTTGCACATGCCTTTGTTCATCTCCCCTCCAGACTGTGAGCTCCTGGAGAGCAGAGACCACTCGGCTGATCTCAGCACAGCATGCTGGGCCCACTGGGGCACCTGCACAGGGTGAGTGCTCAGGCATAGCTGCTGAATGAATAAATGGGAGGATCGCAGACTTTCCACCTCCCCACCTTCTGACCAGCTAAGACTATGGAGATGATCAATACAAATAAAAGGTGCGAGTCAGGCCTGAGGAAGGAGGACAGCAGGCATGACCTCTGCAGGACTCTTGCCTGGCCCCAGTTGCTGGTAAAACACAGTGGGCACCGTGGACACAGGAGTCTGACCGCCTCCTGGTGGCCAGCCATAGCACTGCAGCCCCAGGCCAGAATGCCTCAACTTAAGTCACACACTCCAGCTGGGTGACCTTAAGGCAGTGGTTTTTTGGGGGTCTCCAGGAGGCAAAGAAGCAGGTCCGCAGGTTCCAAGGGCAGTGTGAGGAACCTCGGAAGCCTCCCTTGACCGCTTTTTGCCTCCACTTCCTTTGGTGTCAGACATCCTTATCTCGGCCAGGGCAATGCTTCCCCCTACTTCCAAATGCAGACTCAGGATCCAACAAGGACCAGCCTCATTCCTGTCCAGTGCTCTGGCACCCTCTGCCTTATAGCAAGCCCTCATCACCCAAGCCCCACACCTCTCTCTGCTCTGAAGGATGTCCAGGGAGTGGAGAGCATTTTCCCAGGGTCTCAGAGCACAATGGGCACTGATGGATAAGCCATATCAACAGACACTTTCTGAGTATGTGGAAACCTTGGGGTCACTCACCCAAGCACCACAATTAATACTGGAGGAAATGGAGGCTTTCTCTCCCATAGTCTCTGTCTCACTAGGGGGTAAGGCTCATCCTACTTCCAGGTGCCCAGACCAGCGGCCTGAGGACCCCGGCCCTGGCCTCTCACTGCTGTGCTGGGGCCCTTAGGGAGCCCTATGTCTGCCCTGCTCATGCCCTGAGTTCCTGGGCCGATGCTACTGACCCATAACAGAGCTGCCTCCAACCTCTTTCTTCTTTCCCTCTGGGAGGAGGCTGAGCACTGGCCTAGGAAGCTGGAGCCCTCCCTTACCTTCTAGACTCTGCGCATCTTCTGTGGTCTAAGCCAGGCCCTATCTCTTTTGGGAATTTGGTTTCCCAAATGTATAGTGAAGGGTTGGGTGTGAAACTGCCTCAGTGTGCTCAGTGGGGATGCAGTGTCAAGTTCCATCAACGCAAGACAGGGTGTCAGGGTGGGGTGGCTCAGGTGCATATGGTGAAGAAGCCTCCCTAACTCAGGTAGATGCTGAGGGACACCACATATAACAGCCAGGCCTAGTGCCCATGGTCACGCATGCTCCAGGGACCCTGTGTCTGGACCAAGAAGAGAACATGCTGGTGAATTCCTGTTTCACTCTGTCCACAAGTGCAGTACACAAGGAATCCCCAGGCAAGGTTGGTCTCATGCAGCCAGCTCTGTGCCTCCCACACTTGCAGGGGCCTGGGTCACATGTTCACCACTGGAGCCAAGAAGTGGTGTCAGTCTCATTTAAGGACTAAGAGTGAGGGTGGAGAGGGGTAGTTCCTCAAGAAAAAACTGAGGTGCTGTCTCCAATAGAAGATGAGTTGGATGTCAGACAGATAAAAGCACCCGATCTCAGAATCATACATGTAGACCACATATCTACCTCTGCCACTAGGCACATGGGGATGTATATGTCCCAGAGAAGGTAGGTGTCTCGTCCAAAGTCACACAATGAGCAATGTCAAAACTCATACTTTGGTTAACATTCAATATGGCTACATATACTAGAATCCCTAAAATAATAGTGACGTGTATTAGTCAGGGTTCTCTAGAGGGACAGAACTAATAGGATAGTTGTATATATAAAGGGGAGTTTATTAAGTATTAACTTACACGATCACAAGGTCCCACAATAGGCTGTCTGCAAGCTAAGAAGGAAGGAGAGCCAGTCCAAATTTCAAAACTGAACAACTAGGAATCTGATGTTAAAGGGCAGAAAGCATCCAGCACAGGAGAAAGATGCAGGCTGGGAGGCTAGGCCAGTCTCTCTATTCACATTTTTCTGCCTGCTTTATATTTTAGCTGTGCTGGCAGCTGATCAGATGGTGCCCACCCAGATTAAAGGTGGGTCTGCCTTTCCCAGCCCACTGACTCAAATGTTAATCTCCTTTGGCAACACCCTCACAGACACACCCAGGATCAATACTTTACAGAGACAGGCCATCCATACTGACCTTGAACTGACCACTGCAGAAGTTTATGAATCATGTGTTTCTGTTCTAGCGTCTTGTATGTGCTTTCCATCCTCAATGTGGTCTCATGGTCCAACGTGGCTGCTGGAGCTCCAGCCTCGACTGGCCACCATGTTTGCATTTCAGAGAGTAGGCAAGGCAGGGCAAAGGGGGCCCTCCCAGCTGGGTCAGTTCTATCTAAGCAGTCTCCCCAGAGTCCCACACCACACTGTGGTCACATCTAATTGGCCTGAACTTAGGTCACTCTTAGCTGCAAGAGAGGTTGGGAACTTTAGTCTTTTAGTTTGGTAAATTGCTGTCCTGAATAAAACTGAGCATCTGCACATAAGAATAAGAGGAGAATGAAAACTGTGGAAATTAACAGTGCTCTCTCTCTATAGTAAATGCCAAGATAGAGAGGAAGGGATGGGGTTGTTTTCAGATGAATGGGGCATTTGTTTACTTATCACAGCCCCTCTTTTCTCACTGTTTATTCATTCACAGAGAGAGAGAAAAAAAAAGCTTGGTTCCAAATCAGGATATATGAATGGGACCCCTGCTTTCGATTCCCAATCAGAATGACTGGAACCACTGTGCTGGCTTTCATCTGTTTGTACCTTGTAAGTAAATCTGAGAACATCCTTTCCTATTTCATAAGTGGGGCAGGGAGGGGCTGAGAGCTGTGAAGCTTTTAAGGCAAGCAACATGTCTCTAAAAAGCTGGGTCAAAATTGAGTATCTGTAAATTTTAAAAGTACAATGCGTTCACCCCAAGGACGCTTTGTCCCTCATAATAAATATTACCAGTAAAATGAATCCACCCAAAATAAAACTTAGTCCATTAAAGCTGCTATAACAAAATAACAAAAACTGGATGACATATCAATAACTGAAACTTATTCCTCACAGTTCTGGAAGCTGGGATGTCCTAGCTCAAAGTCCCAGAAGATTTGGTATCTGGTGAGGGCCAACTCCCTGGTTCACAGACAGCTGTCTTCTTGCTGTGTCCTCAGATGGCAGAAGGCAGAGAGGGAGCTCTCTGTGGCTTGTTTTGTAAGGCCACTGATGCCATTCATGAGGGCTCCACCCTCACAACCTTATCACCTCCCAAAGGTCAAATCTCCAAATACCATCATACTGGGGGACAGGTTTTAAAACAGGAATTTGGGGAGACACAAACATTCAGTTTATATCTAAAACCGATAATGGTTAAAACTGCAAGTGGTGGCCGAGCGTGGTGGCTCACGCCTGTAATCCTAGCACTTTGGGAGGCTGAGGCGGGCGGATCACGAGGTCACGAGATCGAGACCACCTTGGCTAACACAATGAAAACCCGTCTCCACTAAAAATACAAAAAATTAGCCGGGCGTGGTGACGTGCGCCTGTAGTCCCAGCCACTTGGGAGGCTGAGGCAGGAGAATGGCATGAACCCAGGAGGTGGAGCTTGCAGTGAGCTAAGATTGCACCACTGCACTCCAGCCTGGGCGACAGAGTGAGACTCTATCTCAAAAAAAGAAAGAAAAGAAAGAGCCAGTGTGGCTTGGGGAGTGTAGCTTGGGGGAGCCCTGGAGGAGAGAATGGGAGAGGTGGGGAATGATGGCAGGGCCAGATCCTGGGGCCTAGGAGACTAGGTGAGTTATCCATTCTTCTCACAACATTAGCAATGTGAAAGTACAAATATTTAATATCTCACAATCTGTGGATCAGGAACCCAGGCATGGCTTACCTGGGTGCCTCTGCCTGAAGGTCTCTCAGGAAGCTGGGGCTGTGGTCTCAACTGAGGCTGGGCTGTGGGAGGAGCTGCCCCCAAGCTCACTCATGTGGCTATTGGCAGAACCAGTTTGGACTAGGCCTGAGTTCCTTTCTGTCTGTTGGCCTGGGTGTTCCCCAGTTCTTTGTCATGTGGGCCTCTATGTCGGATAGCTCCTGACATGAAAATTTGCTTCCTTAGTTAGAGGACTGTGACAGAGGCAGTGAGAGGAGGAGGGACAGAGAAGGACAAGGAAAGGGAGGGAGAAACACAGGAAACAGCAAGGACGGGGGAATTGGCACTTTTTTTGTAACTAAATGTTGGAAGTTGCAATGGATTGAATGTTTATGTCCCCTAAAAGTCATGTGTTGTTAGCCAAATTCCCAATGTGATAATATTAGGAGATGGGGCCTTTGTGAGATAATTAGGTCATAAGGGTGGAGACCTCATGAATGGGATTAGTGCCCTTTTCAAAGGCACCCCAGGGAGTTCCTTCACCCTTTTTCAACCATCTGAGGACACAACAATAAGCTGGCAGTCTGCAACCCTGAAGAGGGACCTTGGCAAAACTGGACCATGCTGATACCCTGATTTCAGACTTCTAGCCTCCAGAACTGCAAGGAATACATTTCTGTTATTGGTGAACCACCCTGTCTGCTATAGAACTACCTTTCTTGTAGCAGCCCTAACTGACTCAAACAGGAGAGATAGCCTGTCACTCTGCTGTGTTCTGTTAGTCAGAAGGGGAGTCACTAACCACTTTATGGTTACACAAGGGCATGAATCCCAGCAGTGAGGTTCATTGCAAGCTGCTGTGCATGCATGCAGCCTACCTACCACATAGGCTGGGATGAGACACCTGGGTCTGATTCTAAATATAACAGGAAAGCATTGGAAGGCTTTATGCCACAGGATGACCATATATGAGTTTCATTTTATGTTAATCCTCTCATGGTGCAGAATGAGAAATGAGGCCCGAGTGGAAGTAACGTTTCCAATATTACACTGGTGGAATCTGGGCATGTCTTCAGTTGTAAGTCCATGCTGCATCCCGTCCATCCTTATAATTCTTCCTTCTCTTGAGTTTGTACATTTGTTACTTGTGACACCAACCTATGAGTGTTATGAGAATTATCTCATGTATGCCTGATGATATCTCTGGGAAGCAGATGCTGGGATGATTTGCATTGTGCAGGTAGGGAGACTGGAGAGGCTCTGAGAGGTACAGTGAGTTTTCCAGGGCACAGAAGTGGTAAGAAAAATAAAGGTTGGAACCCAGCTGTGTCTCCTCAAACCTAGGGCCCTCTGCAACACCCAGAGGTGCGGTGTTGGCAAAATTGTGAACAGTTAAGGAGATGACATAGAGGAGAAGGGTGAGCAGCCAATGGCTCAGAGAGACCTTTGGGGAGGGAGGTCTTTGAAGGAAGGGGCTGAGGTAATGGAACCTTGGAGAAGTGACCTAACTTCCTTGGTGATAGGCCCCAACAGAACTTAGAACTTTGATACCCAGCACTCACATTCTAGAGACAGCCCCTGTCTAGCTCTCTCGGTGGGAGCCACTAAAGAGAATAAGAGGTTCTCCTGCTGTATCCTGACTTTCTGAGGCTCTGACCTCAGGAAAGCCTGGCATGAGAGCCTTTTCCATTGCTGCAGACTTTTTGGTTCAGCACTCACTTCTGGCACCTCTGGTCATTTGGCAGGAAGTACCCAAAGGTAACACAGAGAAGTCCAGGCCAGACCACAACTGTGATCCCACCTGGGCAGCCTCAAACCCCTCCCCATCACCGTGTGTGTGGAGGGAGGCAGCGGAGGGAAGGCAAGGGATGAGCGTTGGGCCCTTCCTGGGCCGGAGCAGGTTGTTGGGTGTTGGAACCCCGGTGGGCCTGACAAAATGGGAAGATGGGTGCTGGGTGAAGGACATTTCCCCAGATATTATCCTGTGCCCCTGAGACTTCAGCTCATTTCCTCTATGCAGTTGCCCACCTGTGCCTTAACTGGGGAGCAGAATCTCTAATGTGAGTTTCCTGCTGCAGTGATGGCCAGGCAGGGCCCTAATGTCTGATGATCTGACTGCAGGGCATCATTTTTGCAGAGCTCCATGTGGGAGATCAGTGAGGAACTAGTTGATGGGTTCAACTCCTCCATCTTCCTAGACAAGGGGTAGGTGCCCCATGCCACCAATGATGACCAGCGCTGGTCTGGGGTGAGAGCGGGCATGGGCGGGTGTGGTGGTGTCTCCGCTGCCAGTACCACGAGATGAACAGCATGGGTCCGGAACCCAGTTTTGTATACAAGGACTCCTGGGATCTCTCTAGCAGGGACTTCCCACTGGAGTGACCACAGTTCTACCCCTCAGAAATCTGGGCTCCCACTCCTCCCCCACCTGCAAATTGGTAAGGTGGAAAGACACTTCACATACTTGCAGGAATGTCAGAGAAAAGACTTTTTCATTGTTTTCATATCACACTAGGCCATGAACATTTTTGCATGTTGCTACTATTTTTGTTTTTTTAACCACCTGCCCCAGATATCCCATGCAAGAATCAGCTCCTCTGTCCATCCAGACCTGCTCCAAGCCTTAGAAATCATCAGGCTTAATAGGGTGGTTTATATATAAAAATTGGGAGGGGGGTGTTGGTTCAGCTATTCTTTACATGTCTCTTCAGCTTGTCACATCCCAGAATACATCATCTTAGCCCACTAGGCCCAGAGCGTTGGCCTCACCTGTCTTCACAATATTCCATAAGGAAGGCTTTTTTTTTTTTTTTGCCACAGCAATTCAGCCTTTCAATCCTGGTGGACCTGGATGTGATTCCATTCTGTTGCCGTTTCAGCAGGGCTGCAGGGAACATCTTACGTGTGTCCTATTAGAGAGCACTGGTTTGCTAGGGCTGCCATAACAGTACCCAAACCATGTGGCTTAAACAACAGAATTGGTTTTCTCATAATTCTGGGGCTAGAATTCTGAGATCAAGGTGCGGGCTGGGGGCGTTTCTTCTGAGGCTTCTCTCCGTGGCTTGTAGATGGCCCCTTTTATCTCTGTGTTGACATTGTCTTTACTCTGTGCCTCTTTTCGTTGTTGTTGTTGTTGTTTCTTTGTTTTCTTGAGACAGAGTATTGTTCTGTCACCCAGGCTGGAGTGCAGTGGCTTGGTCTCAGCTTACTGCAACCTCCACCTCCCTACTCTGTGCCTCTTTGTGCCCTAATCTCCTCTTCTTATGAGGACATCAATCAGACTGGATTAGAGTCCACCTCAATGAACTCAACCTTAATGACCTCTTTAAAGACTATGTCTCCAAATACAGTCACATTCTGAGGTCCTGGGGGTTAGCACTTCAACATATGAATTTTGGGAGATATAATTTGGCTTATACCACATACTTATTCCCTACAGAAGATAGACTCCAGGCATGGGGTTGCTTGGTGGAAGGATATGCATATGCAAAATCTGAATCACTTCAGCCAAATTACTTTCCAAAGAGGCTGTGGCAGTTGGGTTGCCACGACAGTCTCCAATGGTGTCTGCTTCCCTGCATCCAGCCTGACAATGGGGGATGTCATTCATTTACATTCCTGCTAATCTGGTGTCCATGTGGCAAATGCCACAGTATGCTTCCCTTGCTTTTTAATTTGCCACTTATAGGCTTGAGCCACCTGTCAGTTGTTTACCAGCCATTTGGATTTTCTCTTCCCCCAGTTGTCTGCTCATGTTCTTGTTGCTGTGACAACCCTTCTCGCACCCTGGAACCTCCAGGCATTTGCCCCTTTGCTGGATCTGGGATCCTCAAAGCTCAGGTTCTCAAAACTGCCTTTATTGTAAAAGAAAGAAAATTAAGTGCCTTGCTTTGAAATCTAAAGGACTCTCCTAGGGTGGGTGTTGTAGTCTATTTTGTGCTGCTGCAACAAAACACCATAGACTGGGCAATTTATAATGTACAGCAATTTATTTCTCACAGTTCTGGAGGCTAGGAAGTCCACAGTCAAGATGCTGGCATCTGGTGAGGGCCTTCTTGCTGCATCATCCCATGGCGGAAGGCATCACATGGCAGAAGGGCAAAGAGAGGGTGAGAGAGAGCAAGAGGGGGCAGACCCACCTCCACGATACTGACGTTAATCCACCCAGGATGGCAGAGCTCTCATGACCTAAACACCTCTTAAAGGTCCCATCTCCCAGTATGGTCACAATGGCAACTACACTTCAACATGAATTTTAGAGAACACAAACATGCACACCATAGCAGTGGGTCTACACTGAAAACTGGTCTCTCAACTTGGTGGGGGCAGTGGGGTGGGGAATGAGGTTCCCTCAGATCCTCTCCCTCCATGCCAGAAGCAGACTAAGCTTCAGGTAGCTTAGTGGGAAAGTGATGCAGCCCTAGCTTTGGGCAGTTCTTAGTCCTGCCCTGTGTGACCTTGAGCAGCCATTTGACATCCCTAAGCCTGCGTTTTCTCATCTCAACAATGGGGATGTTTTCTTAGGACTCACTAGAGTGATGCTCTTCATACAAGCTCTTAATAGGGGAATGCTAACCTCTCTTGCTGTGGGCACTCACATCCCTCTTCACACACAAGTCCCCAAGGAATTGGGGCTTCCTGGTCTGAGCTCTAGCCCACGATTCTCCTGGTGGTTTTTGGTGCTGCCTCTAACTCTGTGTCCTTCCTTGTCCCACTCAGTATGAAAATGAGTTAACCCTGTACCTGGGCAAGATCTGCAAAATGTGGACCCTCCTCCAGGTGGGCACTCAGGAGCATATGGTGGCATCCCTGGACCAGGCTTCCAGAGCAGACACATACCCTACAGCACCACCTTCCTGTGTAACCACTGGGTCTTCGTCTCTACCCCACAGTTCCTGGACTGGGTATTCAATAGGTGGGAGCCTGTCCCTTCCACAGCACAGTGGGGACTCTGCCACCAGTTAGCTGTGTGTCTCAGGAATTTTGCTGCACCTCTCTGAGCCTCAGTTTGCTCCTCTGAGAATAAAGGTGGTAAGAGGATGAACCTCACAGGGTTCTTGCAGGGACTAAATGGGGTGAGCCATGGCAGATGCTGACCTGGTGCTTGGCTCTGTGGAAATGGCTGCCAGATGTACTGTGGCTGTTATTTATTTTTGAACACGAAGTTGCTCTCTGCCTCACTTGTGGCCTTCCTACGTTTGGGAAAGCGTATGGAAAGCAAACCTGTTTTCCCATTTGTGAAAAGGGTTTGAGTTTCCACATGGCTGATCCCTGTGCTTGGGGTACCCAGAACAGGGATCCCTGGGGGCTGGTGGAGGGGCCCTACGCTAACCCAGATATCTGGGAAGATTCTGGTTGTGGTTCATTCTTTCAACAAATATACATTGAGCACCTACTGTGTGCAGTACTTTTCTGCCTGCAGAAGGCACTCCCTGGGGATTGTCTGCATTCTGGCTGGGAAGTCATGGGTGCACTAGACATCATAAGCAGGCCGTGTCCACAGTGTGTTGACACTGTGATGTCCTCCTGGCCTCTTCTAGATACACATGCATCCTGCCGTGTTTTAACAGGGAGGAGGGACCTCAGGATCAACTAAAAATGTCAGTGGACTTCAGGTCTAGGATGGGTTCCTGTTTCCCCAGAACAGTTGGGGGCATATAGGAGCCTGTGGCTGGGGAGGGGCTGGCAGAACCCTGGATCTCATACATCTTAGGATTCCCGTGAGAGGGCTGAGGTCTGGGGGCTTCCTCTGCAGGAGGAAATTAGTCAGTGAGAGTTATGAATGGGATCCAAGTCCCCTGGGAAGTGAAAGGGAGGCTGGGGGTCAGAGCCATCCCCACCACAGTCCCATCTCAGCTCTGCCCGCCTCCTTTCACATCCACCCCTCCAGACCCAACCTCTAGGGGATCCAGAACAGGAGCTGTAGTGAGCATTTTGCTCACATTTCTACCTCAAACCTCATTTCTGAGCATCCTGGTGCAGGTAGCCCTTCAGAGCAAGAGTCACTGGCAAGACCTGGCCCATGCAGGTTCTGTGCCTGCCCTGCCTGAAGACCAGGGCTGTCTCTGCCAGAACAGTCACAGAGGGGTTGGGTGGGGCCATCTCTGGACAGGCAGGGCAGCCACAGGGGTCCACATCTAAACAAGGGTACCCTAGAAGAACAATGTGGAAGGAAAGGCCAGGCATCTGACTCTGCTGCCCCCCACCCCCCACCCCCTACACTCTCTCTTCCATCTTGGGCACCTGGCCAGAAAAGTACCCTGAGGGCACTCCAGGGAAGAAGCCTGCTCCAGTGACAGCCTGACATAGAGTCAGTCCAGAGCCCTCCTGCCCCTAGTCTGGGACCATACAGAACTGGCCCGGTGAGGAGGTCCCCAACCTCTTGGGGGGGTTCCCTCCTATGCTGGTGGCAAAGCAATGGACTCTGATGGATGCAATGAGTGCTAGGCTCTCAAGGCAGAGTGGGGACAACCTCCCCTCTGGGACCTTTCCCTGAACCTCAGTTGGATGATATGGGCCCAATCCCAGCTCCACCTCTTACCAACCACGTGACCTGGACTAGATTCTTAACCTCCAGGCCTTCACTGTTCACATGTGCAGGGCAGAAATGGGACATAACAGCACCTGCTGCACACAGTGACTGCAGAATGAGAGCAGAGAGGGAAGGCAGGGCAGGGCCTGGCCCCTTTGTAGGTGGAGAGTGCTCACTGAGGAGCACCCAGGTGCATGGGTACGTCTCACGAGCTCTGATGTTACTATAAGGGTAAGTGTTCCTGCACAACCTCTCTTTTTGCCTGCTGCCTTCCATGTAAGACGTGACTTGCTCCTCATCTTCCACCATGATTGTGAGGCTTCCCTAGCCACCAATCACGTGGAACTGTAAGTTTAATTAAACCTCTTTCTTCTGTAAATTTCCCAGTCTTGGGTGTGTCTTTATAAGCAGTGTGAAAACGGACTAATATGCTCCCTCTTAGAGACTTGGGAACGGCCTCTTGTTGGCTCTCAGGTGTGTGGTCTGTGATCTAAGCCCCCACGCAGTCCCTAGGCCTTCCTGTCAGGGGCATGCTGGCCTTGACCACGTGTCTCAGAGGTGGGTGCTCACTTGCTACTGGGCTCCTTCCCTGTGAGTGTTGCTCACTGGGTCCCAGGTGTGCCCCTACTCCCTGCCACAGCTCCCTGGGCTTCTGTCTCCTCCAGGAGGGGAGATGTCAGCAGAGCAGCTGAAGTGGAGCAGGTGGGATTCCAACTCCCCACCACCCGGCTCATTCTCTCTCCTCCCCAGGAGTGCTGATACCTCAAGAACTTCTCCTCACTCTATGCCATCCTCTCTGCTCTGCAGAGCACCTCAATTCACATGGAGAGAAGTTTCCAGGTGAGCAGGCCTCTCTCTACAGGAGCACCAGGGTGGATCAGGGACATCCACGGGGCTGGGCTGGGCATTGCCTCTCAGTGAGCCTAGGAGGTTCTGGGAGGCTGTGAACCCTCAAGGTAGGGACTGGGAACCCGGGTGGGGTCTCTGAGCCTCCCTGGGATCTTAGGCCAGCAGTTCTGCTTCGAATTAGGTTACCTTTCCTTACCTGTCAGATATAGGCTAGGGCCAAATTGGAGACTGTCAAGAGCTTACCTCACAGCAACACGTTTCTCTGATGATTGAAATCAAAACTGGTCAAAACAGACCTGCTTGGCTGAAATGGGAGTGGGGGCCCAGTGGACCAACATGAGAGTCCCCTCCCCTCCCCAGTCCCATGGGACCCTTAGGCTCAGGGGAACCTGTTGGAACCTCTCATCTAGGGTGTTTGGGTCCTGTGACTTCTTAAATAAATGGGATTTGCACTCATGCCCCTCCCCGTGATTCCCAAATTTCTCCTTTCTTCTTTCGCCTCTGCACAGGGACAGTCTCGAAAATTTTCAAGATGTGTAAGCTAGTGCACTGCGCAGGGTTCTGCTCACCACAGCAAAGTGGAGGAGGGGATGGGGGCAAGCCTTTGGGAGGGAGGGAACTGAGAGGGTAGAAGGACTGGACAGGGTGTGGTTTTTCAGTTTCTCATTGAGAGTTTCTTTGAAAATCTTCAGTCTCGATCTTTTTTGGATTCATAGCAGAGGAATCCCTCTGGTCCATGGGCAGGCGGGAGGCGGGGGCACTTCAGAGAGCAGGAGGTCCCAGCAATGGGTCATAGTGGTGGCAGCTGTGCTGAGCCAGGAGGGCTTGATGAGGTAGCAGATTGAGCAGGTCCCTGGCTCAGCTCTCTGGCTGGCCCATCACACTGACTGGCAGCCCCCTCCAGGCTGTTGGGTGGATGGGGAAGGTAGGGGGGTCGTCAGGAAGCTGGCCTCCAGCTGTTCTTCTGTCTGGACTGCAGCTCCAAGGGGAGGGGGCACCCTGCCCACACCAGAGATGGGCACTGCCAAGGAATTCCACGGGCCAGGTGGTCAAAAAGGCTGCCCAGCCTTGGGTCCGAATGGCTGAGTAGAGGACAGGTATGTGCACTCTGTGACTGCCTGCTCTGGCCCCACAGCAGGCACTGTTGATCAGCCACAGATTCCGGCCCTGTTGCCTCGTTTGCAATGACACGTACCCCGGATAGTTTATGAGGAGTATATAGGGACTAATCGATCCCTGGTGGCTACTTCCTGAGAGGATTTCACAAACATTCATACAAAAGAGGAAGCAAAGTGGCCTCACCCATCACCCTGGGCACCCCTAGTCTGTCAATCAGAGATAGCACCTCAGAGTCCCCCTTCCTGAGTGGAGGAAGAAAGTGTTCTGTGCAGGGGAATTTCCTGGGGGTTCCCTGGGGAGGTGGAGCCTTTGCATGACCTCAGCCCAGCCTTTGGGGCAGAGACTCCTGTGGCTGAGGCAGGCAGGAGCCACTCATTTGGGCCTCCTGGGACTACCCTGTCGTCTCCCGCCACAGCTGGGCCTGGCTGGGGGCCTGGACACACACTGAGAGCCCAGAGGATGGGACGCTGGTCAGCAGTGGTGCTGAAGGACGTGGTGAAGGCAGCTGGGATGGGGCCTCTGGCTAGGAGGAGGAAGCTGGCCTCTCCTATGGGGCCCTGGGCAAGTCACTGCTTCTCTTTGGCCTCTGTTTTCTCATCTGAAAAGTGGAGGGATGATGGCCTTGTGGTGCAGGACTCACATGGTGACAATGCAGTCACAGAGAGGAATGTGGTGGGCTTTGTGCCTGGCTGTGCCATGGGGGAGGGGTGTGATGGCAGGAACAGTGATGTGAGTGCTAGTCACGTGGTGCTCAGGAGAGCCTGTGAGGCAGGTGGAGTTCCTGCCGTGCTTTCCCAGAGGAGGAAACAGGCTCAGGGAGTCCAAGGGAGTGAATCTGGAATCAAAGCACCCCAGAGGTGGTGGCAGTAGAGGGCCCCAGGGTCAGGGGGCTGGGAGAATAAAAGGGTGAGGAGGATGTCCTCACTGACCTTGCCCTCGACCCTGGAGGGGACCTTCATGGTGGCCACACTGGAATGGAGCCCCGAGAGCCCAGAAGAGGCAGCAGGTGCAGGTGGGGTGGGAGAGCCTCCAGGGAGTCAGCAGACAGGGCTTCTCCCTCCCAGCAAAGGCCTCACATCAAGAGAGGAGGGGGCCTTGCTTCTCCTTCTGCAGCAGTGCCTGAAATGCCTCCCACAGAAGTGACCAGAGCAAGGGTCAGGGAGAGCTGGGCTGGTACAGGGGGTGGAGGTGGTGGGTTGGAGAGGAGCAGGGAGAACCAGGGCTGGCCCCTCACAACCTTTGTGATTGCCAAAGCCGACTGTAGGAGTGGCTACAGTGAGTTTGCTAGACGCAGAGAGGTGTGGGGAGGGGTCTTGGATGGGGGCAAATCTTGGCTGCTCCACGTGGGAGGGGGAGTGTGAGGAATTTGATTAGGTAATTAGGGAGCTGCAGCTGCCCCAGGTGGCTGCAGATTGATCTGATCAACCCGAGGGCGGTACCGGAGAGCCAGTGGTCACCAACACCCCCGCCCCATGGGCACAGGGTCCGACCCCTCCTTGGCCCATTCTACCTGACCTGGTGATGCTGGGCACTGCGATGAAGGATTCTCCGGATGTGAGCCAGCCTGGGGAGGCGCGGGGCGGGGCCGGGGTCCTGAACTTGGGAGGAGACAGCCCCTTACCGAGTCCTGAGCTCTCAGCAAACCTCCTCTCAGGCGGTCCTCACACTGCCCCTGTGAGCCGGGCGTCGTGGCCACCGTATTG
Organism: Rhinopithecus bieti; assembly: GCF_001698545.2. Taxonomy (NCBI): domain Eukaryota; kingdom Metazoa; phylum Chordata; class Mammalia; order Primates; family Cercopithecidae; genus Rhinopithecus; species Rhinopithecus bieti. The sequence continues at coordinate 1,739,811 of NW_016808848.1, forward strand.
ATGAGGGAACGGAGGCTCCACAGAGCCGCCAGACCCCATTCCCCGTGTAGTGAAGCGGCCCAGCTGCCTGGCTGCCCAGCTGCAGGAGATTGTAGCTGCGCTGGAGGAGTCAGATGCTCCCTCGGGCGCTGTCCATGGTGGCAGGGGAGTGACGTTAGGGAGCAGGAGAGTAGGTGAACAGTCCCTTCCAGCTTGAGGCCTCGGTTTCCCTGTCTGTATCAGAGAGGCCTGGGCTGGAAGGTCCCTGAGCCTCCGCTGCCGTGACCGCCTCCCCTGGAGCCTAGTCTGACCCAAGTCCAAGTCCCGTTTTGTGTGCACGCCCTGCTCCCTGGTGGAGCCTGTTGGTACTGCAACGTGAGAGGAATGTGGTCGGGAGGTGATCAGGGGCCAGGGACCTTTTTGATGGGCTTTGGCTGTTTGCCTTCCAGGCGAATCTGATCAACTTCCAGGAAAGGAGTTAGGTAAGCAACTGTGGCATTCATTGCGGGAGGCTGGGGGTGTGGAAATCGGAGACTCGCCACCTGCCAAACACTCCCTGGACCCATTCCCTGCACCTTAGACTCATTGGGAGGGCTTGATACAGAGCAGAGGAGGAACCATCCCACTGGAGGGTGGGGGTAGGCGCTGGAATCAAGGACAACTTCCTGGAGGAGGGACTGTTTGAACCCAACTCTGAGAACCGGTAGGGACTGGATGAGATTGGAGGGGAGGTGGGAGCCTCTTAAAAGCATCCACCTAGAGATGGGGTTGTGGAGTGGCCCTTGACCCCACTCCACACCCCCACTAGGGCTCCTCCAGCACCCCCTCACCAGGCCCTGTCACCCTGCTGTTCTTCCCTCTGGCACCAGGAATGCACAGTAATTAGGGAGCTGCAGCTGCCTCAGGTGGCTGCAGCTAATTTCCACCTGAGGACTTTGGAACCTGGTTCAAGACCACGGAGCAGCTCAGTGAGGATGAGAGATCAGGCTGGGGCAGGACTTGGGTGAGGGCAGGGGTGGACTCTCTCTGGTGGCTAGCAGCAGGAAGCCTGCAACTGTGGCTCATCCCCTAGTATGTGGTGACAGCTGGGCCACCCAGACTCCAGGTGCTGGGCAGGCACTGGGAGGGAGAGCTGAGGTATGATTCCAGGTAGTCTCAGGGCTGCCACCCTGCCCTGTAGATATAAGCAGTCCTGCCAGTCAGAACCACCACCTGAATCAGCCAGTAGCGGCCTCAAAGCCAAGGAGAAAAGGTCACAGTCAAGCTGAGGTGCCTGTGAGTGACCTGGTGTACTGGGCGGACTGTCCCAGGGCTCAGTGCAGCTTTGGGCTAAGTGTGGGTTTGGAGTGTCAGACAGCTGGCACTGGGCTCCCAGCTCCATTACTGAACAGCCCTGTGACTGGGGCAGGTCACCTTGCCTCTCGGGGACTTGCTTTCCTCCCCTGTGAAATGGGCTGATGCTAAGTGATCTCTTACGTGATTGGGACACCAAGCACTCAGCACAGTGCCTGGAGCACAGAGTAAGAGTGGGTGGCAGGGTAGTCTGAGACCCTGGGGTAGTCCCTTCCAGGTCATCCTGCCCTCCCATCCAGCCACCAGGCCCCCAAAGCAGAGCCCTGTACCAGCGGCAGGACAGACACGAGGCCTGCTCAACTGTGACCCTGTGACCCCAACATAAGCAACAGGGTGCAGCTGGGGCCCCCGGGGGCCCTGGGCCAGCTCCTCCAGCCCAGATGAGAAGGACAAGGTGAATCTTTTTCTGGGATCCCTTGAAGCCCAGGAGAAAATGGGACACTCCTGTCCCCTCTCCCCGAGAGCTCTCCCCCAGCCCTGGCTGCTTTGAAGAAGGACACAATTTATTTACTATAAAAATGAATACAATAGAGATGAATACTGTGTTACAATCCTGTTTCCATTACAGCCTGGGAGCTGCGGTTTTGTTCTTTCACTTCCTGTGTTAATTGGAGATACAGGCTCTCATATCCCTCCTAGAGATGAGGCATCTTGCAGGGGTGCCCGTGTGTTGACTGCAGAAGAAGGGAGATGGGAGAAAAGTAGGACTTTCTCAGGGCCCATGTTCATCTCTGCATGGTCAACTTGGGCAAGAAGCAGAGACAGCCCCTGAGAACTCCCGGGTTAGCAGCTGAAGGGGCTTTCACGCGGCCTAGCGGCACCCTTGGGAATCTGGGTGTCTTTAAAAATAACCCTTCCAGGGACCATTTCCTGACCCAAGACAGTGGCTACCTTTCTACTGCTTTGGAGGAAGAGGGAACATGTTCTGATTTGCTTACTGAGGTTTCCTTTGATCAGCTATTAGGGACTTGTAGTTTTCTTGTTCAAACGCTGGAATTGCATCAGTACTAAGTGTGTATGTGTGTTATGTGTTGGGGTGGGGGGAGTGTAAAAAAAAATCCAAATGTGTAATGTGGAAAGGACAAGGCCAAAGGAAGATTATTTGCAAATGGAGTCAGGGTAGGCTGGACAGTGCATCTTCAGTTCACTTCCGGGGGCCCCATGAATGACCCTTGACCTTACATTTGACTCCTCCTGGGATTCTGTCTCTGACCTCAGCACTTCTTTTCTTGCTGGTTTCTCATCCAGGGGGAAAGATTTTGCAATGCAATTTTTAAGGCTGCAGCTGGGCCTCATTGCATAAACATTGCTGCTACCTATGATCTAGGATTTCCAGCATCCCTGCAATTCCTGGTGTAATTCTTTTCAAGCTGGAAATTCCATAGAAGACTCCCAGCCTCTCTGTCAGGCACATCCTGGCCATTCCTCCCCAGCTGGAGCCTCATGAACCACAGGTGAGCTCTGGTTTGCCAGGATAAGGGTACTTATTCCTTGTCAACAACAGACCCCACACTCCCATCCTGGCCAAGGTGAAGTCTGGCGTCCTGTGTTCCTGAGGTCCAAGGTCTTGGGGATCCCCTGTTTACACACTCAGTTGTGTTGTTACTGACTTGTCCTAAGGGCACGCTGGCCTGAGCCCTTAGAGCTTACAGCCCCCTGGATGGCTTTATCCTCTATCCAGTCTTGTACTGTGGTTATTTCATGGGGCAAGGTGGGCAGGGGTTGGGGGGACTGTGAACCTTTCCCGTGGGGAGAGTTAAAGGTGAGGCATGAGGTAGGTGGGCAGTCAGTGGGAGGCATGGGAGGGCCCGGCAATTAGGCAAGAAAATAAAATGAAAGGCATTCGATATATAAGATATAGGGAAAAAGTGGTTTTTCCCTCTATTCACACACCACACAATGTAATACGTCTGATACCAGATGTGGGAAGGTCATTTCCCCAGACATCAAGCAATTCTGCAGTGTATTAGGCAGTGAATTAGGCATCCTCTAATTCAATTCCATTCTGATACTATCTACCTGGAGACAGGCTGAGGGCCCAGTCCCACAAGACTGCCCTTCACTTTAGATGCCTGTAGCAAGTAGTAGGCTGTCACCTGTTAATATATTCTTTAGAAACTGGCTGTAAATCAGGGTTCCCGTAACTTCCTTCTTGGGCTTGATTAATTTGCTAGAGCAGCTCACAGAACTCAGGGAAACACTTACATTTACTTGTTTGTTTATTCGATTCTAATTCGATTCCATTCTGATACTGTCTACCTGGAGACAGGCTGAGGGCCCAGTCCCACAAGACTGCCCTCCACTTTCAGATGCCAAAAGCGAATAGTACTTGAGAAACTTTAGATGCCGGTGGTGAACATTCTTGAGAAACTGGCTTTAAATCAGGGTTCCCATAACTTCCTAGTCAGGTTTTATTAATTTGCTAGAGCAGCCCACAGAACTCAGGGAAACACTTTACTTACATTTACTTGTTTATTAATAAAGGATACACATGAACCACCAGATGGAGGCGATTTTTAGGGCAAGGAATGGGAGAAGGGGCACAGAGCTTCCATGATCTTGCTGGGTGTGCCTCCCTCCAGGAATCTCCATGTGACCAGCTATCTGAAAACTCCCAGAACCCTGTGCTTTTGGAGTTTTATGGATGCTGCATTACATAGGCATGACTGACTAAATAACTGATCATTGGTCATTGGTTGCTAACCTAGTTACCAACTCCTTGGGGTTTGGGGCTGAGGGTCTCAGTCCTCTAACCATGCCTTGACCTTTCTGTTGACCAGCCCCTGCCCTGAAGCTGTCTAGGGGTCCCCAGCCACCAGCCGTCTCATTAGCATACAAAAGACACTCTTATCACTCCAGAGATTCTAAGGGTTTTAAGAGCTGCACATCAGAACACGCGGAAGAAAACCAAACATGTATTTCACTATGTCACAGGTGCCAAGAAAATTTTGTGGGGGAAAGATCAGTATTTTCAAGAAATGGTGCTGGAACAACTGGTGGCCAAATGCAAGAGAATAAAGTTGAACACTTACTGCTATGTACAAAATTAACTTAAAATGGATCAAAGACCTAAGTAGAAGAGTTAAAACTATACAACTCTAGGCTGGGCGTGGTGGCTCATGCCTGTAATCCCAGCACTTTGGGAGGCTGAGGTAGGTGGATTATTTGAGGTCAGGAGTTCGAGACCAGCCTGGCCAACATGGTGAAATCCCATCTCTACTAAAAATACAAAAATTAGCTGGGCAGTAGTGGTGCATGCCTGTAGTCCCAGCTACTCAGGAGGCTGAGGCAGGAGAATTGCTTGAGCCAGGGAGGAGGAGGTTGCGGTGAGCCAAGATCATACCACTGCACTCCAGTCTGGGCGAGAGAGTGAGACCCTGTCTCAAAAAAGAACAAACAAATAAAACAACTATACGGCTCTTAGAAAACAGCAGTAAATCTTTGTGACTTTGGATTAGGCAATGGAGTCTTAGATATAACACCAAAAGCACAAGCAACCCAAGAAATAATAAACTGGACTTCCTCAGAATTAAAAACTTTTGTGTATCAAAGGACACTATCAAGAAAGTGAATTATAACTGATCTAGAGATAATTTTTTAAGTGAAAACAACATACAATTGGGAGAAAATGTTTGCAAATCTGTTTGCAAAAATGTTTGCAAATGTCTGATAAGGGTCCAGTGGCTTGAATATATAAAGAACTCTAATAACTCAATAATAAAAGTAATCTAGTTAAAAATTTGATAAAGAAATTGAATACATTTCTCCAGAGAAAATATTCAAATGACCAATAAGCACATGAAAAGATACTCAACATCATTAGTCATTGCAAATGTAAATTAAGACTATAATGAGATACAACTTCACACCCACTGGGATGGTTATCATCCAAAAGTCAGATAATAACAAGTTTTGGCAAATGATGTGGAGAAATCAGAGCCTTTATATACTGCCAAGACCGATATAAAGTGATACAGCTACTTTGGGAAACAGTCTGGCACTTTCTCATAAAGTTAAGCATACAGTTACTGTTTTTTTTTTTTTTTTTTGGAGAGAGAGTCTCGCTCTGTTGCCCAGGCTGGAGTGCAATGGCATGATCTTGGCTCACTGCAACCTCCCCTTCCTGGGCTCAAGCAATTCTCATGGCTCAGCCTCCCAAGTAGCTGGGACTACAGGCGTGTGCTACCACCCCTGGCTAATTCGTGTATTTTCATTTGACAGGTTTCACCATGTTGGCCCGGCTGGTCTCTTAACTCCTGACCTCAAGCGATCCACCCGCCTCAGCCTCCCAAAGTGCTGGGATGACAAGTGTGAGCCACTGTGCCCAGCCTAGAGTTACTTTTAGACCTAGTAATTGGTATATACCCAAGAGAAATGAAAATATGCATCCACACAAAAACTTATTCATGACTGCTCATAGCAGCACTATTTTTTAGGCAATGGAGTCTTAGATATAACAGCACTATTTTTTAGTGCTGCTATGGGCAGTCATGAACAAGTTTTTGTGTGGATCTATAGTAGCCAAAAGGTAGACAAAGTAGTATTGGGTTCCTTCAGTACTTGTCAAGCTGGGCCTCTAAGGGGGTCCCTGTAGTATGGGTATAGGGGTGATTAGAGTCCAGTCTCACTCACTATTAGAAAAGTGATTTAGATATGTTTTCTCACCAACCAAACCAGCAAAAAATGTCCCCCAAATGCTGAAACTAGAACCCTTGGTGTGGATGAGGAAATTGGACAATGGGTATTGCTTAGTGGTGGGAGGGGGTGGCCTGTTTCCCTGGAGGGTGACTTGGCACCATGTCCACAGCTGCCACCCTCTGATTAAGGAATGATTACAGATGTGTACAAAGAGCTAGTGTGGGAGGATGTCATCTTTGCCTTCTTTCTAGGACATCCTCACCCTTGTCCGACGGAGGCGATCTGGTTCCCCGGGCAGTGGGAGCACTCTGCAGCTGTTTAAATGATAGTGTCCCACACTGCAATCAAGGCCCCTTCATGGGCCATGAACTGAGTTAGTGGACCGGGCTAGGATTTAAAAAGCAGGGAGAAAATATTAGAAAGCAGTCTTCCTAGTAAGGTTAAGTGCTATCCTGTGACCTGTTGGTCCCAAGTTGTGTATGTGTGCAAGGACCCTGTGTTTAGAACATGTTTATACAGTGGTTGAGTCAGAAAAGTATGAAAACCAATGGTGTAAATGAATCCTTAAGGATATGGCATAGGGTTTATCTAGTTAAAATTTACCAAGCAGTCTATGCAACCTAATGCACATTATGATTCCCTTTTGTAAAAATAACTCACATACATGGAAAGATGCTATGGACAGTGGCTCTCTCTAGATACCAGGATTTTATTATTTATTTATTTGTTTATTTGAGACAGAGCCTCATTATGTTGCCCAGGCCAGAGTGAAGTGGCATGATCTTGGCTCACTGCAACCTCCACCTCCTGGGTTCAAGTGATTCTCATGCCTCAGCCTCCCCAGTAGCTGGGATTACAGGTGTGTGCCACCATGCCTGGCTAACTTTTTTATTTTTAGTAGATATGGGGTTTCACCATGTTGCCTCAGCTGGTCCCGAACTCCTCAGCTCAGGTGATCTGCTCGCCTTGGCCTCCCAAAGTGCTAGGATTACAGGCATGAGCCACTGTGCCCGGCTCAGGATTTTAAAGTTATCCTGTTGCTGGTTTCATAAATTCTTTTTTCTACGATGTGCATATATTCCTTTTGGAAAAATGAGCAATGAAAGGTAGCACATTGGGGTGGGGGTGGGGGGAGCACAGAAAAGAACAGGAGATTGCATTTGCCTTAATGGAAGGGGACTCCTCACTCTCCTGGCTTCAGTGCACAAAGGCCACCAAGCTAACGAAGCAGGGCCTCACTAGGTGGAGCAGACCAGGAGAGCAGGGTGAGTGTCCCCAGCTGAGGGAGCTGCACTCAGAGGGTCACACAGCTGTCACGGGCTGGAAATTTAGGGGCTGGGGCCTCCTAGGCCTGTGGCTGAGGAAGCCTGTCCAGATGACACACACAGCTACTGACAAATGAAACCTGCACGCTCAGGCCGTGTAATCAAAGAAGAGAAAGTTGATGAGCAAGATGCTGGCAGGCTGGAGGACTCCAAGAGAATGATCTGAGCATCATAGGACTAAAGAGGCCCGGAAGACTTTTTTTTTTTTTCAAAATATTGCAATTTGCTCAGGCAAATTGTGGCACAAATACCAATCAACATTGGATTAGGTCTTTGTTGGGCCTAGGAACCAGTGCAGAGTTGCGGTTATAACCCATACTTGTTTAATCTGTTAAATTAAAATAATGTTTCCCCATGACCTTTAATTATTTCATTTTTCAAGATGGTGTGCCCTGCCCAGCATGCTATTTGAAGGTGATGTCCTTTGAAGTTCTGGAGTCTATTTTAAGTGACTGATTCCTGGTATTTACCCTCCCTGCTAACCACGTGGACCTCCCCTTTCATGCCTTCCTCGTGGGAAGTGGGCTCCACGTGGGCAGGGACCATGCTATGTCCTGTTTGCTGGTAAAGCTACAGTGTCCGGCACAGAGCAGGGGTGGAGGGATGAAGGGAGGGAGGGATGAATGAAAAGTAGGTAGGCAGGTAGATGGACAGGGAAGGAGTCTGCATAAGAAAGCATTTATTCATGGCGGGGTGGAGGGTCACACATACAGGCCCTGGATGGTGTGCAGGGACTGCTTCCAGCTGTCCTTCCAGCGCTGAGCCTCCTTCATCTGAGATGTGCAGTCATCCTGGATCCTCTTCAGCTCCTCCTCAAATGATGCTAAATATTTCTAGAAGGAAGGTAGCAGGAGGGGTCCACATGAGGAGAGACATCTGGACCCTCTCCCCTAGGGCAATGCTGTAACTTGCTGGCAGGTGGCTTTTAACCCATTTCAGGCACTGGCAAGAGTTCCCCAAGTCACTTCTCAGGTAGAAACCAGGTAGGCCTAGTTGTTTCCCCCATTTTACAAGACAGGGAAACTGAGGCTCAGAGCCTGGTCTGGGGTCACCCAGCTAGACGGAGGCTGATCAAGGACTAGAACCTGTGTCTATCTGACTCTGGGCTCAGCGCTCCTTCCTGAGCTCTGTCCCACACTGTGGCCTCTCGGGAGCTCAGGGCTCCCAGTTTTTGGGTAGGCTGGACCTCCCAGGCCTCCCGCCTTCACTGAACTCAGCAGGCCGAGCTGTACCCTCTGCCTGGGGCTTGGAGGGAAGCTTGGGGAGGGCTGACCCTGGGCACTTCCCAATAAGGGGGCCAGCTGGTCTCTGGGCAGGACAAGGTTTCTCTCTGGGCATCAGGACCAAAGGTCCACAGATCTTCAGAGCCAAGAGGTCACTCAGGTGGTATCTGGGTGTAGCCTCCTCATCAGGCTGTCCCCAGGGGGTCTGACAGGCACTGGGATCAAATCCTGGCTCTGCCACTCTGTAGTGGCATAGAGGGGACAAGTTTCTTTAAGCCTCAGTGTCCTCATCAGTTTTAATTTTACCTCCCTTGTGGAGCTGTTAGGAGGATTCAGTGAGATGCCTCATGTCAAGAGAAGCAGCTCCCAGTAAGCACCTCTCAGTGAGTTCTCAGGAGCTGTGACCGCTCCTGCTACTGTGCCCCCTCTGAGCTGACTGCCACCATTGCTTCCGTGCCTGGTGACAACGTTCCCTAGCTGTGACCCCACTGTGCCTTTGGAAAGCCTTTCTTCACCCCCAGTCTGGGTGGGATGTCCCTCAGCTGGGCTCCCGCAGCATTGGGATCATGCCTCAGACCCACACTTGCACTGGGATGGGAGATGACCCACAGCGGCGGCGTCTTTGTGCCTGTGAACAGTGACCGTCCTGAGTGTTGAGACCTGCAGCTCTGGGGTGCACTGACATGTGTTGCCTGCTGCACCAACCAAATGTTGGGGTGCCGGGTAATGGGAAGCTCCCCCTTCCCAAGGTAGCCAACCTGAGCTGTGCTCCCCGGGACACACCCACTCCACCCCATCTCACCAGGTACACAGCATCTCGGGCTTCCACGGCTGCCAGGTGGCCCAGGGTGGTTTTGGTGGTGGATATCGATGATGTTGGCCGGAGAAGAATCTTGTTTTGAATGGTGACTTCGGTGGGTTTGATTCCTGGCCACTTCCTACAAACAAATGTGTGAAAATCTCACAGACTTGTCTTCATCTTTCATAATCCACCTACCATCCCTGTTGGAAAAGCTTAGCATTTCTTTGAGAAAATTATCATGGCTTTAAATATCTTAATGAAAATAAAAGACATACTGAGTGTGAATGCTGCACTTGTTCAAGCTGTTTCATATTAGCCCACACTGGTCTCATCGCTGTGCACGGTCTGGGGTTCTGGTGGGGAAGGGGAGGGCCACAGTTCAAGTTGCTTCCCCTTTCTGAGCCTCAGTTTACTCACTGATCTGCCAGCCAGGTGGTGGCCACCAGTGCCTGGTATGCTTTTCCTATGATGCTCTAAAGACCACTTCTGAGAACATAGCTGGGCATATCACTGCTCTGCTTCTTCTTGCAGAGTCACACTCTTGGGCACAGGGGACAGGCACATTGCCAACTCTCTTCACACATGACAGCTAGAGGGGCTCACGATGCCAGCAGTGATCTGAGAATATGTCTCCCACTGAGCCAGGCCTCCCTTTCATCGTGGGACCCTTTGGTGGGTCCTTATCATGTGAACTAATAGCTGTTGAGCTGTTCATATGTGCTGGGGCACCTCATGTACTACCTCATTTAACTTTCTCTTGATAATATCAGGGTAGGTGGCCATGCCCATTTCATAGATGAGGAAACCTAAGGCTCAGAACACAATGCCTTTCCCAGGTCTGTCTGACTTCAGAGCCCAAGCCCCTAACCATTACACTGTACCACCCCCCAGCAGATACAGCCATTTACAGTAGTCCTTGCTGCTCTTGGCTCTCACCTGCTTCCACGTTCAATCAAGGGTTTCTCACTCTCTTCCTTCAGGGAGAGCCCAGCGAGTTTCCTTCGTATGAGCATTGATATTTTCTGTTTGGGGGGCTCCATCCCTAGAGGCAAGAGACAGGATAGTAACTGTAGCCACACCAACAGCCTGAGATCGAGGGATTTCCCTGGCATTACACTTAAGAGGCGGGAGGACTGGCGCCCCTCCTCCCTACTTGGAGTTATGGCAGGCTGAGCCCTCTTGGTGGAGAAGCTGAATGCACCAGCCACACAGCTCGGGGTGGTTGCAGGGGCAGGGGGTCATGGCTGGAGGAATCTGAGCAGTGGTGTGGGTGCTCTTCCCAGCTCCAAACCCGAGCCTGCTGCTCTGACCTTCCTGCAGTTTCCATGAGTCCCAGGATATGCTTCATAGAGCCTTCTTTGGCTTAGGCTAGCTCATACGGGTTCCAAACTAAGAACCTACCCTGGAACAAACACGTCCAAGGTTGTCCCTTGACTATCTAGCTCAATAAGCCAATCTCTGATGCTCTGATGTTCTTTCTAGATCAGGGGGTGAGAGGGTCAGGGGCTCTGTGTGCAGAGAACCAGCAGGCAACCTGTACACTCCTCTGCCATGAATGGCAAGGCCCAGTGGCCTGGCTCAGATGCCGAGTTACAGAGCAGGCAGAGGCCTCCCAGGGCCTGGTGAAGGGAATCTTCCTGGCTCAGGGGTTCCTTGCAAGGGACTGTGATCGGCTTCACTACCAGCTCACCTGCCTGTTCTCCCTGGGGTCTCGACCCCAGCATCTCTGCAAGGCCCTGATTTTCCAAACGAGGCTCACCCTTGACAGAGACCTCTGATATAGAAAAGTGACCAACACTTCAAAAATGTGTACACACTTTGATCCAGACACCGCACTTCTAGGAGTCTGTTGTCCTAGAGATGTATGGATGCAGAGATTCTCTTCAGCATAATTACAGGAGTGGGAAACTGGAAATGCTTCAAAGTTCAATAGCAAAGGGACTAATTAGTAAGTTACAGTGCTTATTAAATTATGGTGTGCAACAACTGAAAACGCTGAAGAAGAGAAGTGTTGACTGGCCAGCCTGGTCAAGGTTCACCTGCAGGGAAATCAGGTCACAAAAGTGTCCAAGCCCTGTAATCTTCCCCAGCCACCCTGACACACAGGCCTGTGCCCAAAGGGAAAGGTCTGGCAGGATGAACAGCAAGTGCAAAGGGCACTGCTTTCAGGGTGAAAGGACTGTGTTCTTCACTTGCTTCTTGGTTCATACTGATTTTCTTGTTTTACTGGAATGAATGTTTATTGTTTTTGTAATAAAAACCTTTACAAATAAAAGGATATATTTTAATTACTTTATAGATCAGTGATAAATGTATAACACTTAATGTATGATTTTAATCTTATAGCTATAAAAGTAATATGTACATTATTAAAAATGTAAACATCACTTCGTGATAAAAAAAAAAAAAGGTTTTAGGGATCTCTCTCAATCCCACCCAGTAGAGGTGATCATCAGCAGTTTGGTACCAGTATCTGTCTCTGTCTCTCACACAGATTCATTTAAACAGATGTGAGTATGCATGTTGATATCATGCATGTGTTTTAAAATATGGGATCATAGACATGTTCTGTTTGTCCATTTGTTTTTTCACACAACAGCCCTCCTTCATGTCTTTCTGTGTCAGCACATGCAGACCTAGTTTAACAGCTGCATGGTATTTACCCGCACATCTGGCACCCTCATTTATGCATCCAATTTTCTTTTTTTTCTTCTTTTTTTTTTGAGTCAGGGTCTTGCTCTGTCACCAGGCTGGAGTGCAGTGGTGTGATTAAGGCTCATGGCAGCCTCGGCTTCCCAGACTTAAGCAATCTTCCCACCTCAGCACCCTCCCAATCGCCCTCCACCTCCAGGAGCTGGAACGACACGTGCACACCACCACACTGAGCTAATCTTTAAATTTTTAGTAGAGATGGAGTTTTGCCATGTTGCCCTGGCTTGTCTCAAACTCCTGGGCTCAAGGGATCCACCCGCCTCAGCCTCTCAAGTGCTGGGACTGCAGGTGTGGGCCACTGTGCCTGGCCCATTGAATTTTCTGTATATCGATGTTAGTGTTGCTTCCAATTCTTTGCCATTTCAAACAGTGCTGTGAATATTTTTGAACATATACCTTTGAAAAAAGTATCCAAGTATTTCTTTCAGATAAATTCCTAGAATTAGACATGCTAGGCCAAATGTCTAAACACTCAGAATTTTGACAGGAACTGACAAATTGTTCTCTAAGACAGCGGTATCCATGTATGCTCTACCAAGAGCCTCTGTGGAGTCTCTGTTTCTTGACATTCTTTTACGTTGTTACCAAATGTAAAAACTTTGCCAGGCTATTGGTGAGAAATGATATCTAAATAATACTTAGATTTTCATTTTTCATCATCAGTGAAGTTGAGCATCTTTTACAGTGACTAGCCATATGAACTGCTTCTCTTTTGAAGAGCATGGGTTTGTCCTTTGTCTCTTTAAAAATTTGACCTGTGAGAGTTCTTCGTACCATAGGGAGATTAGCCCTTTCTCTGATCTATAAGTTGTGAGGAATACTTTTCCAGTTTGTGGTTTGTCTTTCCATCTATTGACATGTTTCTGTTTTTGTTTTGGCTACAAAGAGCCAGCCATTCCCTCTATGGCTTCTAGCTCTCCTGTCATACTTAGAAAAGTTGTCCCTAATCCCAAGAGTATGGAAATGTTTACTCAATAGGGTTTCATTTTTATATATATAAACATTGGGCCATCTGGCATTTGCTTTTAATCAAAANACCTGAACCTACACTGGTAAACCCAGCTATCTGTTGCACCCGATCAGCTGCTGCTGCACACCACTGGAGCAGTTCAGGGAGAAAACCAACAGCACGCTCACTGTATGTCTCTGGCTGTTTCCTCTTTCTGCTTCCCCTTCCCCACCAGTGAGTCTCTGTGTTCTGCTCATGCCAGTTCCCCTTCTCCCTGTCTCTGCCCGCTTCTCTCTGGGCTGGTCTCTCTGAGACTCTGTTCCCCTGGCTGGCATGCCCTCCACCTCCCCTGATGGTTCAGCAGAGATGAAGCGGGCCTGACTCATGGGTGCGGGGTAATGTACTAGTGCAGGGGAGTGGTGGGGCCCAGTCTGGGTGCTGGAGTGAGAAGCATTAAGGCCTTAAAGACCCCTCATTCATGCCCAGGAGAAAGGCTGCCCCAGCTCTGGGAAAGGGTGATGCAGAAGGCTATGGGAGGGGAGTCCTGTTCTACAGGCAGAGCCAGGATTTGCCCAGGACCCCAGGAACAGGGTAAGCAATGCTCACCATTTCCCAGGTAACCAAGATAGAACGACCCTTCCCAGCTCCTTCCCAGTTCTTTCTTAGTCTCCATCTCAAGGAGACGCAAGGGGTTGGGGCAAAGGGTGTGCAGGAGTTTCTGTCTACCCAGTGGGTCTCTGAAGAGAGAAACGGAGGGGTGGCGTCTATCAGTTTCCTTGTTGCAGCTTTCACAAATTACTACAACCCTTGTAGCTTAAAGCAACACACATTTATTCTTTTATAGTTCTAGGAGTCAAGAGTCCAAAATGAATCTTACAAGGACTGAGAGCAGTGGCTCACCCCTGTAATTCCAGCACTTTGGGAAGCTGAGATGGATGGATTGCTTGAGCCCAGGAATTTGAGACCAGCCTGGGCAACATGGTGAAACTCCATCTCTACATAAAATACAAAAAATTAGCCAGGCGTGGTGGTGCATGCCTGTGGTCCCAGCTACTTGGGAGGCTGAGGTTGCAGTGAGCTGAGATTATGCCACAGCACTCCAGCCTGGGAAACAGAGTGATATCCTATCTCATAAATAAATCAACCAATACATCTTCTGGGGCTAAAATCAAGGTGTTGACAGGACTGCATTCCTTTCAGAGGCTCTGGGGAGGGAGGTGGGGGGCCCATTGTTGGCCTCTTCCAGTTTCTAGACGCTGCCAGCATTTTTTGATTTGGGGTGACATCACTCCAATCTCTGCTTCTACCACCACATCTCTGACTCTCCTGCCTCTTCCATTTATGGGGACCCTCGTGATGGCACTGGCCCACCCCAATAACCCAGGATAATCTCTCCCTCTCAAGATCCTTAATTTAATCATATCTACAATGTTCTTTTTCCAAATAAGACAGCATACACAGGCTGCAGGGATCAGGATGTGGACATCTTGATGGGGGCTGTATTCTGCTTATCACGGGGGCTCCACACAGGGTAGACTGCTGCAGCCCCGTGAGGACAGAACCCTGTCTTTTCTCACTGCTGTTCCTGCCTCTAGAGCTTGGGCAGAGTCACAGGATTGCACGGGCTCTGGAGCCACCTGCATTCATTCCTGGCTCTGCCTCTTCCTAGTGGTGATCCCTGGCAAGTCACTTAACCCATCTGTGCCTCAGTTTCTTTGGTGTAAAATGGGGATAATAACAGTACTACCCTCAAAGGTTTTTGATAAGGATTCAAAGAGTTAATTCATGTAAGGTGCAGAGCAGCACTCCTGGCACGTTCATAAGGGCTCCGGATGGAATGTGCAGTGCCCAGCACATGGTGAGCATCATTACGATTGCAGCTCCTTCTCTAATGCTTCCCTTGGGCCCAGCCCTGGGATAGGCCTGTGTCAACCACCGAAGAAGGTGGGACATTGCTTGTGCTCAAGGAATTCAGACTTGCATCAGGAATACAAAGGCTCAGCCGGGCGCGTGGCTCATGCCTATAATCCCAGCACTTTGGGAGGCTGAGGTGGGTCAGGAGTTTGAGACCAGCCTGGCCAATATGGTGAAACCTCCATGTTTACCAAAAATACAAAAATTAGCCAGGCATGGTGGGACACGCCTGTAATCCCAGCTACTCTGTAAGCTGAGGTGAGAGAATCATTTAAACCTGGGAGGTAGAAGTTGAAGTGAGCCGAGATCATGCCACTGCACTCCAGCCTGGGTGACAGAGAGAGAAACTCTGTCTCTAAAATAAAATAAAATAAAATAAAATAAAATAAAATAAAGGCTTAAATAAATTCAAAGGGCTTCTATATACTCTGCAGACTTCTCATCTCATTTAAAATGCATTGTGTCTCTTGGCATTTTTGGCAAGTTCTCATCCATTATTTCTATTATTGCCTTGATTCTAGGTCTTCTTCTTTCTCTGGATCTCCAAATGGCTGTATGTTAGACCTGCTCTTTCATTCATGTCTCTTTACCTCTCTCCCATATTTTATCTCTTTATCTTTCTGTGTTACATTCTGGTTATTTTCTTTGGATTTGTCTTCCAGTTCACCAACTCTACTTTCAGCTATATGTAACCTGGTGGTAAAGTCATGGATAGTTTTAAAATTTCAACTCTTAATTTTTCCTTCATGAAAGTTCTATTTTATTCTCTTTTATAGCTCATTGGTCACTTTCATAGTCTCTTGCTTCTTATTCATGTTTCCAGTTCCCCTTTTATTTGACTAGAAGTGTATTATTTTATGTTCTGTGTCCAATACTTATAATATCTGAAGTCTTTGCTGGTCTCCTCCTGCCTAGGAAACATAAACACTGTTTCCTTGTGTTTATGGGAATTTTGTTGCTCTTTGTTTATTACTGTGAGCTCTTATTCTGGGCATTTTATTTGTGGGAATCCTTTGAGGCCTGAACTGAAGGTAAGTTTTCCTAGAGAGAATTTGTTATATCTCCAACAAACAAGCTTCTGAACACCACCAACTCAAGATCATTTTAAGCTCAGTTATTAGCTTGAGGTCTTTTGGATGAGCCACAAAAGCAAAATTGAATTCATGTTTAGATAAGTGTGAATTATCTAAACATAAATTTAGAAACCACACAGGGACTGGCATATAGTTCTGGATTTCTCTTTGGAGTTTTTTTTTTCTTCACCCAGTACCATGGTTTTTGATAAAACAGTTTCCTTCTCATTGCTGGAGGGAGTGAGGGAGGAGCTTGGTTTCCGTCTCATTTGCCTTACTCTGGAAGCCCTGTTGGGTTCCAGCTTTAGGTGCCTTGTTCCTTTAAGACTTCCCACTTCGGAGGCCTGTGGATTTGTCTCTTGTTCCCAATACCCTGGAGGCCATGAAAATAGAGGCTCAAGTTCACCGGGGAGTCAGCAAATGCCCCTAGGGCAATAACCAGGGTTACTACCTAATTTATCACTCAGAGTTTCTATTTTCACTTAATTTTTGGCTTTTGTGTATTTCTCACTTTACAGATAGCTTTCTAATGCATTTAAAAGATTTTATTACAAAATATCTTATGCAGCATTTTACATGTTTTTAGTGGGAGAATGGATCCCCCATTAGCCTGCCAAGCTGCAGAAAATAGAAGTCTTCACTAGTTTTGAGTTTACCAGAGAGGGATGCAGTCTGCAGCATTTTCCAAGCCCATTTGACCACGGAACCCTTGTTTTGAGGACAATCATGTAGGATGGGATCCCCAGAGTTCACATGGGGAAATTCTGAGCTATAGAAACACAACAATGCCTGCAGTTTCAATTCCAGTCATTCAACAACCACAGCTATGAATACTATCACTGCTTAATTCCCTGTACATGCCAAGTCTGTGTGAGGGACTTAATCCTCAAGAAGGCCTTCTGTGGTGGATGTTATTAATATCTGCAGTCCACAGACAAGAAAACTGAGGCTTTGGCTGGGCGCAGTGGCTCATGTCTGTAATCCCAGCACTTTGGGAGGCCAAGGCAGGCAGACCATCAGAGGTCAGAAGTTTGAGATCAGCCTGGTCAATGTGGTGAAACCCTGTCTTTACTAAAAATACAAAAATTGGCCAGGTATGGTGGCATGTGCCCATAGTCCCAGCTACTCAGAAGGCTGGGGCAGGAGAGTCTCTTGAACCCAGGAGACGGAGGTTGCAGTGAGCCGAGATTGCAGATCACGCCACTGCACTCCAGCCTGGGCAACAGAGTGAGACTCTGCCACAAAAAAAAAAAAAAAAAAAAAGAAAAGAAAACTGAGGCTCAAGAGGTGAGATCATCTGGCCACGGTAATACAGCTGGGAAGTGGCAGTGCTGTGTCCCGGCCCAGGTCTGGCTATCCCCTGAACTCTCCTCCTTCTACCCAGAGGGCCTCTGAAACAGCACAGTAGACCAGGGCAAAGTGTGACAGATTCATACAATGGAATATTATTCATAGATAAAAAGGAATGAAGTACTGGCACCATCTACAACATGCATAAACCTTGAAATACTATGCAAAATGAGATAAGCCAGTCCCAAAGACTACATACTATACAATTCTATTCTCATAAAAGTAAAGAATAAGGAAGTCTATAGAGACAGAAAGTAGATTAGTGGTTGCTTTAGGCTGGGGAGGGGCTGGGGGATGGGGTTTCTAAAATTGATGGTAGCAGTGACTGCATAAGTGTAAATAAACTAAAAACCACATTGAGTACACTACACGGGTAAATTTTATGGTATGCAAGTATCTCAATAAAGCTGTCAAAAATATCTGTAGAAGAAACAAAATATTTTTAGAGGTACAAATCACCATATTTCTCAAGAAAAGTCAACTTTTTTCTTGCGTGGTCACATTTCCCCAGTACAATCTGGTTATTGTTTTTACCTAATTTTAAGAGGTCAGCTGTTCACAGGGAAGCTCCTCTGCCTCCCCTAGAGGGGAGGATCCAGGCCACAAGGCCAAGGCTGAGCTCCATCACTGGCTTCGCGCCCTACCCGGCTTTCCATGCCTACCTGCTGCCTATACTCACCTATGAGGCAGGAGTTGTGGTACTTATTTGCCTGGCTCTGGTACTCCAGGATCTTTTTGCTGATGTTCTCGGCACACTGGTCAAAGGTGTCATACATGCAGTCAGGCCTGGTGACCGGGCGTTTTTCTTTACGGTAGAACTCCTGCCAGAGAGGGTGACCATGTGTGCGTGAGGACCCCATGGGACTCTGGCTCTTGCTCCTGGGATCCACCAGCCTGCCCTCACCTCCACACTCCCCAGCCTTTGCTCGTGGCTTCCCCTGTGGAGGTGACACAGGCAGACACTCCTTCTTCCCTGTCCGCACGTGTTGCCTCCCTGGGCCCACCTGGAGTGAGTGGGGCCATGGCCAGCCCTTGTTATTTCCTGAGTGACTGGCGAGAATCCTATTTATTCTTCAAGACCCAAATAAATGGAATCTCAAATTGGTGACCAGGTTGGGAGCTTACAAGGAAGTGCCAAGCTGGGTATAGGGTGCAGGCCACAAAGATGCGTGAGCCAGGGACCCTGCCCTGAAGGAGGCAGACAGACCCGTGGGAGGCAGAAAGGAGAATTCACCCACACCACGGTGCAGGGTATGCGGGAACAGGGCACTGGGCAGCTTGTCTGGTGCCTGCTCCCACTGCCCCACCTCCTTCTGTGTCCCTGCCACATCTGTCAGCTTCCCACTGGGCCTGGGTGCCTTGGGGACAGAGGGTGGGCTTGTTCCTCTTGACACACACAGTACCTGACATGCAGTTGGTGTCTTAAGAAATGTTTGATCAATTAGATGAATGAATGAGGTTTGGTTTCTAGAAGAAAAAAACTCATAGGGAGGTGACAGAAGCTGGGGAGCTGTGGTCATGGTGGGGATGGAATCCTCTCTTCCTCATTTTCCCCCAAGTGGCCATGATCAGCAGACTGCAGAAGGTAGGGGTGGCTTTCAGGGCAGGCACAGGCCATGGGTGGTGGTCCTCACCTCTGCAACCGTCAGCAGGTTCTCATTGCTTTCCCAGAGGAGGGTCAAGATGATCCCCTTAAAATCCCTGCAACACACACGAGATATACCTGAGGGGCCTGGTCTAGACACACCAACATGGACAGAACCAAATGAGCAGAACTTTCCAAGTGCTCTGTTTTAGCCATGACACTCCTTGAAATTACTCACTCTTGCCCCAGGACCTCTGCACACTCTGATTCCACTCCATAACAGCCGCTAACTTTCTTCTCTTCTCGGTTGCATTTGTTCCTGCCCTTCCTCAGACCCCAGCTCAGCAGCAATTTCTGACCACCTGGTTTTAATGATCTTGGATTAATGCCCCCTCAGCCTTATGACACATACTAATCAGGTGGATTTGGGATTGATTTATGTGACTGGTTGATTAACCTCCATCTCTCCCAGCAGACCGTGAAGGCCACTAGGTGTTTAAGATCATAAACGGGAGGCCATCAGGCTGAAACGGTTCCAGTGCCTGGAGTTTCTCGCTAGAAAACAAACCCAACTCAGAATGAGTGGTCATCGTCTAGGAAAATGAAATGTAAGCTTAACCAGTCAGAAATAGCCAACTAGGAACTTCTCACTTTAACCAAGCAAATATTTTCTTTGCCTTCCTTCTATGAACACCTTATAAAAGGTTTCCCCTGGTGTTCCCTGAATCACTTGGGGTCTGGCATTGCCCAGTTCATGAATTACTGACTTCAAATAAACTCACCAATATTTTAATGTGCCTGAGTTTATCTTTTGACACAGGACATGGACCTGTCTGTACTTGTTCACCATGGAATCCCCAGCCCCATTGCAGTGCCTGCACCGGGCAGTGCCTCGATTAGCTGAAAGAATGATTACTCATAAATAGTAATCAAATGAACAGGACTTCATGCAGGACCAAACATCCTCCTGCAACGAGCTATAAAAATTAGAGAGCCGAAGTATTCACGGTGCAGGAGCGTCCTCGGGTGTGGGACGAGGGAACTGTCTACCTGCCAGCTGGAGGCTACACCTGGGCTGCCTGATGTCACAGCCATCCCCTGCAAACTTCATGACCCCAGAGATGAGGGTCCCAGGGTGAAAGGGCTGATGAGAGGGGTACACTGTCTGGAGGGATCTCTAATACAGGGGGAGAGGGGGCTCCTTTGTGGAACTTGACTTTCTTCGAAGGCTTTTCGTTTTCTGAACTTGGAATTTTGCTTGTTTGCTTGCAGTGAAGCTATACTAAGTTTAACTGCTTTTGTTTTAATCACTGGAGTTACAATAAAGGAAAAGAGAAATGGGGGAAAGTACTGAAAAAAAGTACAAAAAAAAAAAGCTCAGACCTCGAACGGGGTCTGCTGCCCTACCACCAGGGAATGCTTGTTAGCTTGGAAAATGTGAGATGTTGATGAAAATGTTTCTCAACAAATTCAGGTGAAATGGGCTGAGACACACCGACCTTGACCTTTGCTATCCCCCCTCACCCCTCCTCTGCTTGGACCTGCCGTTCCCCTTTCTGATTTTTCCCCTCAGCTGAGTCACATTTGCTGCCCCTCCCAACCCCAAACAGGTTAAATGCAGTCAAAAGGAAAGGTGTTGTTACTCACTCAGCAGGAGGAGGAGGCTTGTCCCCAAGCACCTGGTACTTTCTCTCCATTCTGTTGGGCTTGGGGTGCCGTGTGAGGCTGTGGGACAAAGGTGGGTGGGTGGTCTGGAGGCTGTGGACAGATGCAAGGCAGGTCTGAGCCTGCAGGATCCCTGCCTGGGTTTCTGGAGGCATGGGGCCTGCCCGTGGGCAACCGGACTCCCATTTCTAGGTCCCAGCCCTTTGAGACGTGTCCCTTCTTAACAGCTGTGAGTCTACCTTACCATGAGTTGAAACCTTAACCACCTTAACTGCTGAAACCCAACCACAGCTGCTGTGAGAGGGCGAGGGGCAGAGGTGCTCAGGCCCAGAAATTTGCATTCTTGCTTCCCCGTGATGAGGACCCAAAGGAAAAAAACATTGAGTCACAGGTAGGGTTGCCAGATTTAGCTATAACAATACAGTACACCCATTTAAATTTGAATTTCATATAAACAGAGTAATTTTCAGTATTAGTGTATCACGTGCAGCATTTGGGACATACTTGTGCTAAAAAAATTAGGTGGTGTTGATCTGAAATTCCAGTGTAGATGGGCACCCTCTCTTTTGTCTGGCAGCCCTAGTGACATGGACTTCGTTTTGTAACCTCTGAGAGACTGAACATGGAAACAGGTCATGGCCGGATCATATAAAAAACAGAGCTGTGTCCCGTGATGTGCAGCAACCTAACCAGGAGGCTGCCCCGCCTTAGCTACAAGAAACCACCCAGGAAGTCAGCCTGCTCTAAATCAGATTTGCAGGAAGTGAGATTGTCATCCCTGGGGATGGTCCAGGAAGCTACAATATCACCTATAACAGTAGGCCCCAAATGGCCAGGACTTAATTAATAAATGACAGCTTCCCTAATTTTTGTCTTCATTTTCAACTTTGGGTCAACCAGAGAAAGCCAAACATGTCCCCTAACCAATCACATGGGATGCCCTGCTTTCGGTGGGCAGCCCCCAGCTTCCCCATGCCAGCATCCCCTAACCAGCGCACAGCTAGAGAGGAGGGTAATGCTTACCACTCCTCTGCCTGCCCTGGGAGCTCTGCTGAAACGCCCTGGATGGTGGCTGACTCCCTGCTGCAGTCAGCTCTGAGTCAATAGCCTTTGCTCTTCTCATATGGCTGGTCTTTGTTTCTTTCCTCATTGCACACAGCACGCATGCTCAAAAAGACCTTCTGGAGGGAAAGGCAAAGCAGGGATTCCCCTTGCCTTCTCAAAACCAGGAATGAACCCACGTCAACCAGGTTGACACAAAGAGCTAGCAAGTCTATTCAGCCACGGGGCTTCTGATATGCACCTTCCATAAAATCTGCATGGGGGGTAAACTTTGAGTCTAACGACCCCACTGAGACTTGGTGGGCAGCGTGCCAAGGACTAGAACTCTTTCTGCTCTGTGATGTCCCTCCAGGAAAGCCATCTGCCCTGTCTTTCTAACCATGACCATGTGTGGAAGGTGGCAGGGCTGAGATCCATCAGCACCATGGACAACCAGCAAACCAAGGATGGCGCCTGACTAAAGCCGGCATCAGAGCTCACCCGTCACTGCACCCTGTGGAGTCCCAGAGCTGAGAGCACTGTGGTGCCTTCCAAGGAAAAGCCTGGGAAAGCCATAGGTCGTGTCCTGCCTTTGTGTGGGGGGATGAACTGGGAAGGGGCGATTCTGGCTGCCCTGTGTCCTACCTGCTTGCAGAGGTGCCACTGGCACTGGGCACGGCCTTCTTCCCAGAGTTTTCTGGCCGGCACCGATGTCGCTTGAAGCCTTTGGGTGACGAGGACCCAGGACAGGAGCAGAGGACAGGAGGTGAGAATGGGCCACACAGCACCACCAGCCCCCGCCTCACTGCTGCCCCAAGAC
Organism: Rhinopithecus bieti; assembly: GCF_001698545.2. Lineage (NCBI taxonomy): Eukaryota > Metazoa > Chordata > Mammalia > Primates > Cercopithecidae > Rhinopithecus > Rhinopithecus bieti. The sequence continues at coordinate 1,762,240 of NW_016808848.1, forward strand.
CCACAGGCCTGTGCGCCTCTACCTGTCTGGGACCGATCTTTGTCACAATGGTGGGTTGGCCATTTTGTGTTGGGAAGTCTGAAACCAAAGGAAAGGGTGTGAGCTCTTCTGTGGTGACCATGGGGACAGCTCAGGCCGGGCTCTGAGCAGTATCCCAGTTAGTCCTCAGCACCACGTCACTCAGTCCTGTCACGAGCCCCATTTCAGATGAGGAACTGGGGCTCTGGGTGGGTAAGCCCTTTGCGTGAGGTCACAGGCTCTCAGGGGTGGACTCACATGGGAACCCCAGTGTGTGGGGCCCCAAAGCTGGTCCCTGAAGGTCCAGGGCCAGAGGCAGGGGTGGCAGGGCCTCAGGTGCACCCTGGGGCCACTCACTGCAGGATCTTCCTGATCACATCCACAGCTGGGTCTTCAATCAGGGGCTTCCCCATGCGGCTCAGCTGGGCGAAGGACTCAGGGGTGACCACATCTGGCTTGGCCTCCTCCTCAAGGGCTTCTGAAGATGTCAGGATGTCACTCTCTTGCTCCAGGTCCTTCAGGATGGTATTCTGCAGGCCAGAGAGAAGGGTCTGAGTGTGTAAGGACCGGCCCAGATGCCAGCGAGGCAGCAGGCCAAATTCATGTTCCCTCCCACCCTGCCTCAGTGGAGTGACTGCAGGCAAACTGACTGACCTCATTGAGCCACACTGTTTTCTCCTCTGTAAAGTGATCTCCCTTACAGAGCCATTAATTCATTCATCCGTTTATTCATGCCTTTAGAGATGTTTCCTGGGTGCCCGCTCTTCACAAGTCTCTGCCCATATTCTAGGAACACAGGGGCCAGGAGGCCATATATGACCCCTCCCGTCTCAGAGTTTGTGGTTTAGTCAGAAAAGATAGACATTTAACTTGCACTCATACCAATAAATGTTTCTCCAAAACTGGGACCAGTGCTGTGAAAGAAAAGTTCCAGTATCTTCTGTGAGATTGAAGTTAGACCTGCAGATGTGCCCGGTCAATGTTTTTGACCAAATGGATGGGGGAATGAATGCCAGGCAGAGTGAGTGGCCAACTCCCCTTGAGCAGGCTCCTAGAGAAAGTGTGGAATTGGTGCCCGCGGTGAGCACCTAGGCTGTTCTCTCTTTCATTCTGAGTCTCATCTTAGCAATGGCCTGTCAGTCCCTTGAGTGAAGGTCCTGGGAGACCTTCACTCAAGGTCTCCTAGTCACTCAATACCTTCATGCTAGACCCTTGGAGCCTCACGCTGCTGGATACTGCATCAGAGGTAGATGGATGCCTGGTGCTGGCTGTATGGTGGGAAGGGCCTCCCCATGGAAGGAAGGCTGGTCAAGGATTGGCGGTGAGAGCAGGGCCTAGCATTGCTCTACTCTGCAGACATTGGCTCTTGGGCCCTTCCCTGGAAGTTGGCTGAGCATCTCAGCTCAATGTGAGGTGTGGGCAGGGGTGGGAGTGATGCAGGCTCTGCCCATAGAGGCTTGCAGTCTCAGGACAGATAGCCTCCGAAATGGAGACCCCACCGCATGGTCTGCAGGCTGATGGGGAAGTGGGAGGTACTATGGGCTAGGAGACCCCGACCCAGACCAGGGGGTGAGAGGAGTCTTGGTGGGGAGTGACATCTTAGGCAGAGTGAGAGGGATGAAGAGGCATGGAGGACAAGCCACAGAGGCTGCTGTGTGTCCAGTGAAAGGGTTTGGACTTTGCCCCAAGGGTAGGGGAGTGACATGGTCAGACCAGCCTCTTCCGGCCATGTTCGGGGAACAGACCATAGGAGATGTGAGAGGATGTGGTCATCAGGCAGGCAAGAGGCAGGGGTCTGGATGAGGTGTTGAGGGTGCCATGGGGAGAAGCCAGGGCTGCCCCTGGGTGCAGGAGGGAAGGAAGAGGCTGAGAGGTGGGACTGGCTTGAGATTCCGTGGATAGGGTGAGTGAGGGTCCTGATGGAGCAGGGGAGGTAGTGCCAGGAGCTGAGGGGTCTCCTCCGAGACCAATGCAAGGAAGTGGCCCATTGGGGACTCGAATCCAGCTCTGACTTCACAGCTTGTGATCTTTCCATGGCATCTCAGGAAGCCTGACGTCCTGCGGATGCCTGGGAGTCCGCTGTTCCCTTCGGCCCCCCTGCAGGTCTCCTGGGAGCCCAGACAACAGCTCACCCACCCTTTCCTGCCACCCCATCCCATTCCTTACTGTAAAGACCAGTTCAGTCATGGACACCCTGTCCAGGCTGCAGTTAAGGTACTGAATCCTCTGGCTCAGTTTTTCTTTCCAAGTTTGGACGAAGCCGAGGAGTTCTTCTGTGGTCACTGTCTAGTGAGAACAGGGAGGAAGAAAGCCCCAAGGAAGCAGACTGCAGGACGGTGGGCAGATTCTGTGGGAAGTGCGGGAACAGGGGCTGGGCTGGTGAGGATGCCTCTTGGCTTGATGGAGGCTCCTCACATGCAGGGAGGGCCCCTGGGGAGTGGGGAAGGCTGGGCTGGCTCTGCTAGGCGGCCTTCACTTCACAGTGAAGGACAGCACACCCTTCACTGATGGGGACATCAGGAGTTCTCTTCCTGGATCTACAGGTTCAACTCTGGGCAAACGACTTAAACTTGCTCAGCTTGGTCTCTCCATCTTACAGATGGGGACACAAAATATTCCCTAGGATCTCCTCTGCCTCTCACATTCTATGTTTAGAAGGAAACATTTGACCCAGGTGGCAAGGGCATGCACGAGTGTGTAGGAGAGTGATCTGGCCATCTCCATGGCAATGTCTAACACTCCCTTGGAGCAGCACCCCACAGGTGTGCAGGAATGTGACTGCGAGGATCTTCCCTCTTGCCACATATTCAAGGCACACTCTTGTCCCCTAATTACCCTTCTGCAGACTGTCCAGCCAGCCTCCTCTGTCAACACAGGAATGCCCGCACACCCATGCCCACATGCTCCTCACCTGGCTGGGAGGCTGGGCAAGCCCCTGGCACCCACCCAACACCCTAACAGGAGAGGACAGAGCAGGGGTTGGGAGGTGAGGATGTGAGAGACTGGATGTTTCTGTTCTGGAGAGGTGGAGCTGCCTTAAAGAGCCTGTTGAAGAGTTACAGCTGATTAACCTCATCTTCCCCCTGCTTCCCATTAGGGGGCTCATAAGAGACATCAGGCAAGTCACAGGCAAAATATAGGAGCCACCTTTGCTCTGCACATCTGCACTGCAGGGCAAGTAATCTCAGTGGATGTGTGGAAACAAGCGCATGCATATACATAACAGGGTTTAGAGTGCCTCTGTGCAAAATGAGAATCGTGAGAGGGACATTTATTCTGCAAACTATGCTTTGTGGGTGTTTACGTTTCTTTCAAGAGTCATGCAATATACTATATAAGACAAAGCAATAAAGACAGAAAAATGTCCTCTCAGTGCTAATAATACAACTGCAGTTCAGAGTCACTGAAATGGTAGAGAAAAGACAGAGAATGGTGAAGAGAAATCTTCCCACTCCAGAACCTTCAGGCTGGGGTGTCTGGTTCTGGGAGCACCTGGTTGGGCTGTTAAGGAAAGGTTCCCTGGTGTGGCCTGGGCGACAGGCCAGGGGAGACCGAATTGAGCAACTTTAAGTCATTTGCCCAGAGTTGAACCCGTAGATTCAGGAAGAGAACTCCCGATGTCCCCTATCATTGAAGGGTGCACTGTCCTTCACTGTGCAGACTCGGGGACAGAGTCGGGCACTCATGGCAGAAAAACAAGCACATAGACATCCAGAGACCTGCTCTGAGGATCAGGGCCAGGCAAATGCTTGGAACCACACTCCTTGCAAACTCTGCTTCAATTCATACTTTAAACAGAGAAAACCAGTTTCTGTGCTATGATCAAAAGAAGCAAGTGAGGCCGGGTGCAGTGGCTCACACCTGTAATCCCAGCACTTTGGGAGGCTGATGTGGGCGGATCAATTGCGGTCAGGAGTTCTGAGACCAGCCTGGCCAACATGGTGAAACCCTGTCTCTATTAAAAATACAAAAACTAGCAGGGCATGGTGGTGGGTGCCTGTAGTCCCAGCTACTTGGGATGCTGAGGCAGGAGAATCACTTGAACCCGGGAGACAGAGGTTACAGTGAGCTGAGACTGCGCCACTGCACTACAGCCTGGGTGACAGAGTGAGACTTCATCTCAAAAAAAAAAAGCAAGTGGAAAGTCAAACAAAAAGTGGTTGTTCAGGGGGCAGGGCCCCGCTTCTGTTATGCTTCTGGGACTGAGTTCTCCTTACAGCAAGGGACACCTGGTGATATCCCAAGGGAGTGAGGTCAGAGGAAGCCAGACTCAGGCCTCCCCCAACTCTAGACACTGCTCCATGCTTGCCTGGGAGGGGTTGGGGGTAGAGAACAGTGGCTGCTTTCTCTTCTGTTCCTTTCTTCATTCCATGAAACAGGGGTTAAGTAGGAAGGCTCAGAGATGTTCCCCCATCCCACCTTGTGCTGGAGAAACCCTATACACACATATATGTTTATTTCACATTTATGATTCTAGCATGATATATCTTTATTATTCACAGGCAGAATCTATTGAACACTTACGGTTTTCTCTCCCCTGGACTCTTGACAAGTTTTTATCTTGTTCTGAAGCTGTTGCAGAGAGAAATTTAATCCATTTGTTTGTGAATTGGATTTTGCCACCTAGAAAACCAGAGGTTCCAAGATTTTGTTTCTAGAATACATATTGTGATCTGGGAAATGTTCTGTGAAACATACCATCTGAGAAACTGATTAAGCATGGAAAAAAATGAAACCAGGAGAAAATATGCAGTTTTACCAGACACTAGATTGATACAAATTAAAAAGATTTTTTTTTCCTCTCTCAAGTAAGCTTCAAGCAAAATTGGCACCCCAGAGTGTGGTGAGGGAGTTGGGAGGGCAGGCTTCACTTTAGCAGTGCAGGGCCAAGACTGTAAAGACTCCCTGGAAAGCTTCGAGAGCCATAGAAAGGTCATGCTCTGACTCAGGACTGTGGCTTCCACGAAGCACCCTAAGGATGCAGTCAGATTGTCCTGGCAAGTGCACAGGCTCTGCTCCAGCATTGCAGGGCCAAGGCTGGAAAAACTCCCTGGAAAGCTTAGAGAGCCATGGAAAGGTCATGCTCTGACCCAGGACTGTGGCTTCCAAGAGGCGTCCTAAGGATGTGGTCAGAAGTGCACTTCTCACAGCATCACCTTTCATAACAAGAAGCGAAATTCACCAAATGTTCCTCCAGAAAGGAATGCTTAAGTAAAATGTCAACACATCCATGATAGAGACGCCATCAAAATAGTGTCTTTGCAGAATATTTAAAGATTATACAGCTTATAAAACTGGTATAAATAGCAAGCAGCCAATTTTGGCATATCTCCATCTTTTCATGTATAGAAAAAAAGCTTAAAAAATAAATGGAAATCTTTAACAGGGGTTATGCTGTGTGGCAGAATTATGGTTTACTTTCAGTTTTGTATTTGTTCTATATTCCCAGTATTGTCCATGATGGAAATGTATTTTGTTTATCACAGGTGTTAGATATTTTGAAATGCAACCCCTGTATACCACGAACAGTCCCCAAATATCAACTCAGAAAAAAGAATCAGTGCCAGCACCAGCTGGAGGCCCATTAAGAATATGCTCCTTAAACAAGAGTGTGGTGACATGCCCTGGAGCCATGGGCTCTGCTGCCTGCAGCTGCCTCCTGCTCCTTCTGGAATGACTGGAAGCCGGTCCTGAGAGGTTCATCTGGGACCTCCACCAGAGCCTGCCTTTATTAAGGATTCACTATGCTCCAGGGACTATGTCATGAGTTTAGCACATATTAGCTCCTTTATCGGTGCCATAATATTAGGAATTGCTTTTATGATTCCCATTTCACAGATGGATGAATTAAATGCTTCTTGGGGCGAAAGGGGCAGGAAGCTGGGTCTGGAGTCCCTATCTCAGAGCCTGAGATGCCAGCAAACCCTTCTTTTATCGAACTGTACTTGCCACTCCCAAAAGACAAGGCTGTCCTCCTCACCTCCGCTTGTCCTAGCCCAAGTGGGTCCTCAGACATTGTTCCCTGAATGGGCATTGACCTATGCCGATAACCCAGGCCCCTCACTTCCAGTGTACCCCAAGTCCCTCTCATCCCACTTCCACTCAGCTCTGGAATCAGAATGCGTCCCTGTTGACATTGTGCCCAGGCCATGATTCTCTCCCCCTCAGCCTCGCACTTCTGCCTCACTCCTACCCACCTCCAGCCTTTCTGTGGTCAGCAGCCAGGACCCCCACCCTCCAAGTTTAGCCCCGAGCACGCAGCCCCACCTGAACCCTTCCCAGGCCCCCACTGCCTCCCCGCTGGTGCTCTCCAATCACAGAGCTCCCTACTCTCTCCCTCGCACTCTTGTAGTCCTGGGCTCCAGCCCCCTGGATTTTCTCCAGCATCTCTCCAGAACGCTTCACTCCTCACCGCCTACCTGGCTGGTTCCTACTTCTCCCTCAAGCCTCTGGAAGCCCCACTTTCTTAGCCCAGGTGAAGTTCTCTGGCCCCTCAATCCCCAAACAGCCACCTTCTCCTTCTGTTGCACACATGGCCTGTTTGTGGTTAAGGCCGTAAGCTCTGATGTCCGTCAGACCTGGGTTCACATTTTGACTTTACCCTTTAAGAGCTCTGTATTCCTACCTAAGTCACTAAAATGCTGCCTCAGTTTATCTCTAAAATGGGGATAAAAACAGTACTTGCCTCCTATAGTTCTTGTGAGGACTAAGACAGCTAATCAAAGCAAGTTGCTCAGCAGGATGAATGGTGCGCAATAACTAGTAAACGTTAGCGGTTATTAAGATTTCATTTTTGGCCAGGCACAGTGGCTCATGTCTGTAATCCAACATTTCGGGAAGCTGAGGCAGGAGGATCGCTTGAGCCCAGGAATTCAAGACCAGCCTGGGCAACATAGGAAGACTCCATCTCTACAAAAATAGAAAAAATTAGCTGGGCATGGTGGCATGTGCCTGTAGTCCCAGCTACTTGTGGGACTGAGGTGGAAGGATTGCTTGAGCCCAGGAAGTTGAGGCTACAGTGAGCTGTGTTCACGCCACTGCACTCCAGTCTGGGTGACAAAGTAAGACCCTGTCCCAAAAAAATAAAAAAAGATTGTTTCTGTCTTCCTGGCTGGAGAGCAAGTCCCACGCACAGGACAGAGACCACACTGGCCTCCCAGCACTGGGGACAGTGCCTGGTGTGCAGGTGTGTGTGATAAAGATCCTTGAAGAATGAACTTATCCTACCTGGCACTTGATGTGCACTTGCAGATTCGTCAGCAACCGCTGGATTTTCTCTATGAAAATAAGGTCCACAGACAGGTTATGGAATTTGCTTTCAAACTTGTTGATAACATCATTGGCCTGCACAGAGAGATAAAGGGTAAAGGACAGGGGCTTAATCTGGACCTTTTGGACTCTGAAAGAGGAGGGGGACAGGCCCAGTGAATGGTTGGATGGAGGGCTTAGCCCTCCCTTTAGAGGAAGTTGAGCAAGGGATACTGTGGAACCGGTTGGCCTGGGGCCTGGCTGGGGGCCCCACCTGGTCCAGGTACTCGTTCTCCATCTTCTCCATGTTGAGCATGATGACACTGTCAACCAACTCTATCCGGGCAGCTTCCTTCTCCAGTCGGTGACACAGTGAATTGATTTCTTTAGGAGAAAAGTTGCCTCCCTCTGAAAACAATCTGAAAATAATCAGAGAGAAATAAAAGCCACGGATCAGACCTGAGAGTTCTCATCTATCCCCAATACTGTGGCTGATACACACTTTTAATCTAGGCTTCCGTTTAGAGTTCCAGATGTGGGAAAATGAATGCAGATAGCTTAAGGACAGGAGTAGGATTCACAAATGGTGCAGAATTTCCATTTTTGTCACTTCATCAGGTTGGAGACCCTAACAGACCCAACTGAAACAAAATTCAAAATAAAAATAGCTTTCTTGGAACTGTGTAAAGGTAAGAATTCCACATAAACTTGCCAGGCGTGGTGGCTCATGTCTGTAATGCCAGAATTTTGGGAGACTGAGGCAGGAAAATCACTTGAGGCCAGGAGTTCAAGATTAGTCTGGGTAACATTGCATGACTCTGTCTCTACAAAAAGTAAAAAAATTAGCCAGGTGTGGTGGCATGTGCCTGTGATTCCAGCTACTTGGGAGGCTGAGGTGGAAGGATTTCTTGAGTCTAGAAGGGAGAAGTTGCACTGAGCCGAGATTGCGCCACTGCGCTCCAGCCTGGCTGACAGAGTAAGATTCTACCTCAAAAAAATAAAATAAAATAAAAAATTCCAGATGAAGTGACACTAGAAGGGAGCTTGGGAAGTGGGCAGCACCAGAAGCCAAGACTTTGCACCAGAGCCTTGGAGTTTCAGTCTTGATGACTGCACAGGTGAAGGGATAGCCTAGAGCTGGATCCAGAGGACAACCCTTGCATTATAAGACTGAGGAAGGAACGAATCCACCAGATACCAGGACTCTCGCCTGTCTAGATCCAAGTGCAAAGAGGAAAGAAAATATCTCTCTCCTCTGAAAATTCATCACACAAACTAGACTTCACGTACATTTACAAAATGAGTTCATGTTCTCTGGAGTGACCCAAAAAACCTCAAGCAGAGAATTCTAATTGATCCTGGGGAGGTAGTGCTCCCTGGCTACCCAGCAGAAACAAATAAGGATTCTCTCTGAAGGAATGCAATGTCCAGTCCAGGCCTCAAAGAATGCCACAGATGAAGTCCCAAGGAAGAGGAGTGACTCGTAGGTTAAAAAATCGATAAGGAATCAAGATACAAGATACCATGCATGAAAAACAGTGAAACAATAGAGAACAGAAACTGACCTCCCCCAAACCCTCAGATATTAGAAATATCAGATATAGACTATAAAATAACTAGGCTTAAGATGTTTAAAGGAATAAAAAGTAAGCTTCAAAATATGAACAAGGAGCAGGCAGTTTTGAAAAAGTATCAAATATAATTATAAATGGGCAGAGAGTGGTGGCTCACACCTGTAATCTCAGCACTTTGGGAGGCAGAGGCGGGTGCATCACTTGAGGTCAGGCATTCAAGACCAGCCTGGCCACTATGGTGAAACCCTGTCTCTACAAAAAATACAAAAATTAGCTGGGCATCGTGGCACATGCCTGTAGTCCCAGCTACTCGGGATGCTGAGGTAGGACAATCACTTGAACCCGGGAGGTGGAGGTTGCAGTGAGTGGGGACTGTGCCACTGCACTCCAGCCTGGGTGAGAGAGCAAGACTCTGTCTCAAAAA
>NW_016808848.1:1771795-1784354 GCF_001698545.2 Rhinopithecus bieti
AAAAAAAAAAAAAAAAATATATATATATATATATATATGTATATACACACACACACACATATACACATATATGTATGTATCTACAAATGGAAGCTATAATAATTAAAATTGAAAACTCAATGAACAGATTTGCAGGAGGTTCAACACAGTCACAGAATGAATCAGTGACCAGGAAAAATAATACAAAGAAATTAGCTAGAATGAAGCTAAAATATGCAAGACGGATACAGAGATAGGCAAGGTAGAGATGATTAACATGTCAAATTATAGTTCTAGTTTTGCTACTTTCCAAATTTTCTTTAAAATTCTATTTTATAATCAGAAAAATCTTAATATTTAAAACAATGCAAGCTTTGTAGACACTGACACGGAAGGTGCCCACTGTTGGGGCTCAGAAAATGATACCAAAAATGTGCTACTTTGAACTTAAAACTGAGAGTACTTGGGGAGCAGCAAATGCAGGGAAGAGCTTTCTCTAAAGTTCACCTATCTACCTAAAGGCTGGATCCTCCAGAAGATACTCCACTGTTGTGAATCCCTTCCCCAGATAACTCATCAACCAGGAGAAACTGATGCACAGTTGTAGGAAGGAAGACTGGAGTTGACACCACACCCAGAGCCCATACAGAATTGGTCCCAGGCTATTATCTGTTCTTTGGGTCCATTAATCTCCCCTAAACATCGTTTACCCTTCCACTAAAATTTCCTACATCTCCCATTTCTCACTCTCCTATGAAGAGGATATTTAAGATTCAACCACTTGGCCTTTGTTTGAGTTTCAAACTTTGTGTGACACTTGCACGTTAATAAATCGGTGTGTCTTTTTCCCATTAATCTGTTTATCGTCTTTATTGTTTTATTGTTTGTTTGTTGTTGATGATGATGTTGTTTTGAGATGAAGTCCCGTTCTGTCTCCCAGGCTGGAGTGCAGTGGTGCGATCTCAGCTCACAGCAACCTCCGCCTCCTGGGTTCAAGCAATTCTCCTACCTCAGCCTCCCAAGTAGCTGGGATTATAGGCGCCTGCCACCAGGCCCAGCTAATTGTTGTATTTTCAGTAGAGACGGGGTTTCTCCATGTTGGCAAGACTGGTCTCGAAATCCTGACCTCAGGTGATCCACCCGCCTCGGAATCCCAAAACGCTGGGATTACAGGCGTGAACCACTGTGCCCGGCCTTGCTTTATTGGCTCAAATTGTTGAAACTTCAAGGGCAGAAAGAAAGTTCCTTTACTCCCTATATCACCATGATTTGGTGATGGTGGTAGTGGGGGGCTGTGGGTCAGCGTGTGTACTAGCATTCCACTTCTGTACAAAACTAACAATGTTTTGCTCATGTATACATAAGTACAGGCACATAGAAAATATATTTTTGGAAGGCTTCCACTTTGTACTTTATATACAATCTGTGTTTGATTATGCTGTAATGATTAAAAGATTTGTGATTTTAAAATAGCATAAGCCTTAAAAAATAAATATAGCCTTTCAAAAATGTCAAAGACTAAATCTAGGATTACTTTCATCCAGGATTCAGATTGCAGGGGTAAAAATAAGGGGAAAGAATGGCCAATAAACACATGGAAAGGTTAACATCATTAATTGTCAGGGAAATGCAAATCAAAACCACAACATAGAAACACTTCACACCCATTAACAGGTCTATTATAAAAAACAAAAAACACCAGAAAGTAACAAGCGTTGGTGATGATGTAGAGAAATTGGAACCCTTGTGCATTGCTGGTGAGAATGAACATGGCGCAGCTGCTGTGGAAACAGTATGAGGGTTCCTCTCAAAGTTAAACATAGAATTACTGTTTAATCCAGCAATTCCACTTCTGGAAATAATTAAAACCAGGACCTTCAACAGGTATTTGTACACCAATGTTCCTACCACCATTATTCACAATAGCCAAAAGATGGAACCAACCCACATGCCCATCAAAGATGAATGGGTAAACAAAATGTGATCTACACACACAATGGAACATTATTCAGCCTTAAAAAGGAATGATTTTGTGACACATGATACATGATACATGGATGAACTATGATACATGGATGACACATGATTTTGTGATACATGACACATGATACATGGATGAACCTTGAAGACAATATGCTAAATGAAATGAGCCAGACAAGAAAAGGACAAATATATGATTCCACTTACATGAAGTAACTAGAGGTTTCAAATTCATAGAAACAGAAAGCAGGGTGGCGGTTGCCAGGGGCTGTGGGGAGGGAGGAATGGGGAGTTCTTGTTTAATGGTACAGAGTTTCAGTTTGGGAAGATGAAAAAGTTCGGGTGACCAATGGTGGTGATGGTAGCACAACAACCAGGATATCCTTAATGCCACTGATCTGTGCACCTAAAAATGGTTAAGAGTTAAGTTTGATGTTACGTATATTTTGTCAAAACTAAAAATTAAGGGGGAAATGAGACCACATCCCAATAGAGAAACTCAGGTGGCCTGAACAGGCCCTGGACACTGGCTCCCACCTGCAGTGTTTGATGAACTCAATATTTGAGTAGCGGAGTTTGCCCAGACTCTCCTCCAAGTACTGCCGGAAGCTGCGCAGGGATACCTGGGTGACATCAACATAGCTAAGCAACTCCTGGTGCAGTGTGTTGCTGAGAATGACCAGCCTGTGGGAGACAGAGGAGGAACAGGACAGTGATGGGGGACAACCCTGGGGGACAAGGGAGGGGCAGGTGGTGATGGTGATCAGCCTAGGGGATGTGGGAGGGGCAGGTGGTGATGATGACCAGCTTGGGGACACAGGAGGGACAGGTGGTGATGGTGAGCATCCTGAAGACATGGGAGGAGCAGGTGGTAATAGGTGACCTCCCTGGGGACACAGTGCTGATGGGTGACCAGTTTGGAGGGCATGAGAGGGAAGGGTGGTGGCCTGGGCCTGAAAGGAGGACATCCTGGGAGTCTATTTGGGCTCCATAAGCTGTGCCCAGCTGCCCAGCTTCTCTGGGTAGCAAAGGGGGCAGTAGAAAGAAGTTCCAAATTCCAGTGTCTGTAGGACACACTCTGGGTGTGCTGGATCAGAGGGCATCCTTCTTTCTCTGACCCTTGCAATAAAATTGGTGAAAGAATCCCAGAAGATCCTACTGGATCTTTGTCCCTGCTCCAGTGGGCTGGGTCTGACCCCCAGCAAGGTGGCTCCTGCACCCATGATCCCCTAAAAGAGTGCCCTGAGAGTGTCCTCTTTACAACCAAGTCCACCAGAACCAGCTGTCCCTCATGTCCCTGATGGCTGTGTAGACACTTGCCAGTCTCCTCCCTGGGACCTGCCTGAGGCCTCCATCTCATATCCCAAATGGCCTCTCTGGAGCCCCTTGCTCTGCCCTGAGCACACTCCTACACTGAGCTGAGCCAGAGCTCTTTCAGTGATTGTGGAACGCAACCCTCTCCCATCTTTCTTCCTTCAGGGCTCTTCTGAGTTCATATTCAATGCTGCCTCCTGCAGGAAGCCGTCCCTGATTTTTCCTGAGGGGAAGTGGTCTTCCCCACCACTGATATTTCATAGTACTTGGTTTGCACCCTTGCATGCTGCCTGTGTGTATTCTTTGCTCTCTGGCTGCTCACTCCCTGCCCTCCCACGCAATATTCCACACAGAGTTTGACTTGACTCTCTTGAAGAGTTTAACTTGAAAGAAGGCTCTGGAGGTGCCTTCTGCTCTTGTGTCTACAGGGAGGGGAGCTCCTTTGAAAGGACCAGCCAAACTGAGATTCCAGAGCCACATGGCTGGGGTGGAGACTCCCAGGACCCCTTACTTTTGGCTTCTGGTGGCATTCAAGAAGATGTGCTCCATGTCATAGATCTTGAGGCGGAAGTTTTTGCTCCTCACGTTTTGCTCTTCTTGGAACTGGCAGAACATCAGCCGCTCCTTCTTCAGCGTCTCGGTCACCCCAGCACAGTGGCTGTCCAACCGCTCTTGATGAAGCAAGAGCTCCGCTGAAAAAGGATTAAGAGAGCTGGGGTCCCTGGGACCCGACTTACCTCAGCATGTTGCTTTCCTGGAACAAGGCCCGTCTGCTGCCTCTCCCAGGCCAGCTGCAGAACACGAACGATTCAGGTCAAGGCCCCTTGTCCTGCCCCTGTTGCCTTCATCAGGGCTTGGGCTGGAGAGGAGGCCTGGCCATGAGCAGGGAGCTCCTGTTGGTGGAGACACCCTGCCCGGAGCAGAGGGAACACAGCCAGGAAGATGGACAGTCTGGGGGGCAGCCGAGTAGCAGGCAGGATGGGTAGGGGGTGTTGGGGAGGGCTGAGATCTAGGTGAGAAGGTCTGGGGGGTAACAGCAAGTACAGCACTGAGCAGTCTGGGTTTGCTCCTTAACATCAGCAGATACTTATGTCCAGTGAGCCTGAATTCTAACTGTCTTCCAAGGTGGAGTGGCAAGAACAAGGACTGGGCTTCCAGGGATCCATCATAGGCCTTTAGGTGAGCAGAGAGTCCCTAGAGCCCCCAACCCTGACCACCTCCCATCTGACCCCACTATCGTCTGAAGTGGTGGAAGTGCTGTGGTCCCAGCTCTGCCAAAATGACTGGTGAGATGCTAGGTCTTCGCTTCTCTCGCCTTGTTTTCCACACTGTGTATTGGCTCAGGTGGCCTGGGAAGGACAGGGAGCCAGCCTTCAGGGAGCTTCTACTCAGTGCATGTAGAATCCTTTTTATTCCTCAGTGCATTCAGCACACACATTTTCCAGATGACAACAATGAGGTTCCAAATGCCACACAAGTTGCCTGAGCCCGCAAGCACTGGGATTCAAGGCCAGTTGTCAACTTGCACAACTCCTTCCCTGCTCCAGGAATAGGAGTTTGTGTGGGTTAGTGACGGGTCTCTCTGATACTTCTAAAGGGCTTTGGAGGAGCTGGGGTATAATTTGGGTGAAAAACCAATAGTCATTGAAGAATCCTACTGAAAACATCCCCCCCCGCCCCTGCCACATTAACAGAGCCCACCACGTAGGTGTGAAATGCATGTATTTTTAAGTATGATAAATGATAAAGTAGAAATAATGGCCACCACTTTTGGAGGCTGTATCTTGTACCAGGTGCTCATGATTCCTTACTATACCATTTAAAAAGGGTTTATTACCACCTCCTTAACACCTCCATCAACCCCTTCTGCAGGTGAGAGAGGGGTCAGAGAGGTCAGGTAACCTGTACAGGGTCACACGGTCACAGGAGTTGAAACTGAGAGCTCTAATTCCTGAGCTATGGGCTTGCCTCTAGAATATCCACTATGCAGGTGTGTATCTGACAGGTGTATGAGCAGATCTGGCATCCAAGAGCTAAAACAGTACAACACTCTTTGTTTTCAACTCTAACACCCTCTTGAAAAAAAATGGAAATAAGAAAAAAATCTCGCAGGAGGATTCTGAGTACCACCTTTTTCTGCAAGCCTCGGAGGTGCAAACCCTCGTGCACATCTTCCATGGTGTGATGAGAACATGCTAAACATTGCACGGTACAAACTGGGACAGCTAATGGACATGGAGCCACAGTGGAGAAGACATTGAAGGAGGGGCTGGGGGCAGGGCAGACATTCCCAGGCAGTGTCTGTACCTGCCCTGACGTTGTGGATGTCTTTTTCAATCTGCTGGGCTCTTGGCTGATGCAGGTGCAGATGCAGCTCCAGTTCTGAATCCAGCTCATTGATTTTGGTGGCCACGGTGATCCGGGTGTTGAGGCAACACTGGTCAAACCACTTCTCGAGGTGCTCGAAGAAGCCAGCTCGAAGTCTGAGGGGGAGACCAGCCAGGGTCAGCCCTGCCAGCAATCATGTCCTATGAGAGGTCTTTCCACATGGAGACCAAAGGGCTTCCCCCCTTCACTCCTTTTCCTCATTTCATTTCCCAGCTACATTGCATTTCATTGTGTAAATGGACCATTACTCGTTGAACCATACCACTGCTGGAGGACATTACATATGCCAGATGTAGAAGTGTTTCTTTGGATAAATGACCTTGAACTGTAGTTGCTGAATCAAAGATTAAAACGCATTTGTGGTTTTGGCAGATATGGCCAAACTGTTTCCACTAGAAGTCAATTTGTATCCTCATCAGTGATGTTCCTATTTCTCCACAGTCTCAGAGTGTATTGTCAGATGTCTAAGTTTGACAATTTTGTCATATTATGATTGAGACTGAGCATATTTTCATGTGTTTAAGATTATTTAGGCTGGGCACTGTGGCTCATGCCTATGATCCCAGCACTTTGGGAGACTGAAGCAGGAGGATTGCTTGAACCTAGGAGTTCGAGACCAGTCTGGGCAACATGGTAAGACCCCATCTCTACAAAATATATACAAAATTAGCTGGTCATGGTGACATGCACCTATGGTCCCATCTACTCAGGAGGTTAAGGCTGCAGTGACTCATGCCACTGAACTCCAGCCTAGGTGACAGAGTGAGACCCTGCCTCAAAAAAACCCAAGAGTATTTAGTTTCTCTTTCTGTGTACTGTCCATGAATGTCTTTTGCCCAGTTTTCTGTTGTGAATAGCTGTTCTTTTTTACAAATCAATTTCTAGAAGCCCTTCATATACTAGGGACATGAGGGTCATTGACTTTGATGTGAGTTGCAAATGTTGCTTCTCAGCTTATCATTTCTTCCTTTTTAAAATTTACCATGCTTTTTTGGCCATGTATTGTTAAGATGTCAGTTTCCAAAAACTGATCTATAGATTCAATGCAATAATAAGAAACAACATTGCAGCAGACGTCTTATGGAAACTTGAGCTAATTTAAAAAATTATGTAGAAATACAAAGGGCCAAGAATAATGGAGGGAGAAGACTAAAGTTGGAGGACTTACACTATCAGATAGTAAGACTTAGTGTAAAGCTGTAGTAATCAAGCAGCATGAAGTCATTGGATAGACACACAGAGAACTAGAAAAGACATGTGGCAGAGCAGTGGGGGAGAGGAGAGTCTCTTCATTAAATGACCCAGGATCCACTGGTTATCTATATGGGAAAGAAATGAATCTTGACCCCTATTCCACACCATAAACAAAAATCAGTTCCAGGTGGATTTTAGATGTTAATATGGAAATTGAAAACAATAACATTTTAAATATATAACATTGGAGAACATCTCCATGTCCTTGGGGGTAAGGCACAAAGTAAATTAACCTTAATTAAAAAATTGATGGATTGGACCTTATTAGAAATAAGAACTTCTGCTCATCAAAAGATATAACTTGAAAGAGAGTAAAAAAGGCAAGTGCAGAGAGGGGATGGATATTTGCCATTTCTTTATCTGACAAAGCCTTATATAGAATATATAATTTAATTTTTTTGAGGTGGAGTCTCACTCTGTCTCCCAGTCTGGAGTGTAGCAGCACTGTCTCGGTTCACTGTAACCTCCGCCTCCCAGGTTCAGGCGATTCTCCTACCTCAGCCTCCTGAGTAGCTGGAATTATAGGCTAACACCACCATGCCCGGCTATAGAATACATAATTAATTCCCATAAATTAATAAGAAAAAAGACAGAAAATCAACCAGAAATATAATAGGCAAAAGATTTTGCTAGGCGTTTCACAAAAAGATAACCAAATGGCCCAACGAGTATTTTAAAAAGAATACAATATCATACTCATCAGGAGAATGCATATTAAAATCACAATGAAACACCACTATAACTATACCAGAATGGCTAAGATAAAACCCACTAACAACACCACTGAGGTTGTGGAGCAGTTGAAGTTCTCATATGCTGTTGTAGACTGTAAAACTGTCAAAAATCACTTTTGAAAACTCCTTGGTAGTATCTTTTGGCCGTATCTCCTACAGATGGATATGGACATACACTCTGTGAGTCAGCAGTTCCACTCTTAGTTCTATATGTAACAGAAACGTATACATATGTACAAGAAGACTTGTACAAGAGTGTTCAGAGCAACATTATTGGTATATTGGAAAGAGCAAACGTGTATCAGTAAAATGGATTAATAAAATGGATTATATTTTTTTATAATGGGATACTATACAGAAATAAAAACTGAACTCTAGCCACATTCAATAATATATATGTCTCATAAACATAATGAAAGAGTGAGTTCTGTATGACCTAATTTAGATAAAGTTAAAAAATAAGCAAGATGAACTCAGAAGTTATAATATTTGTTATCTTTGGGGAAGACAGAGTGGTGGCTTGGGATGGGTACACAAAGTGGGTTCCTGGAGGGTTGGTAATTGTTCTATTTCTTGTGGGCTTTGGGTATCAACTATGTCATATTTGGGCAATTCATTGAGCTATACACTTACGACTTTCATACTTTCATGAAGGTATGTTATCCTTCAGTATGCAAACCCAATCAGTTGGACAGATAATTTTTTTCTGGTTAGTCAAAGGGCCAGATAGCATAGTGGTTGGTGCAAGATTCTGGAGTTACAGGGTATGTCTGGATTCATATCTTGGATCAAACTGCTTTCTGTCATGGAGATCTAGGCCAAATGACTAACTCTCTGAGCCTCAATTTCTTCAACTGTAAAATGGAGTTAATTATGGTACCTCTCTCACATTTATTAAGGGGATTAAATACACTCGGTAAATAATAGCTCCTGTGATAGTCCTTGCTGACCTTTGTCCTATCTGCCATGGAGAGGGCAGATGATGGCCTCTGGTAGAGGAAGGAGAGGGATGATGTTTGAGTCAAGAGACATTTCCAAGGTGAGATGCTGCTGAGGTGTAGGAGAAAGAGCCCAAAGGCCTGATTGTACTCCTTTCATTCCTTATCTCCAGCCTCCTGCCCATGTTACATATGGGAGGTGAACGAACCAAGAGATCTCTAGCTGATGAGTCCTCCTACGACATTGTAGAGGCAGGAGAACAATGAGAATGCCATCCAAAAGGCAAACACAAATGTCCACATTTGATCCAAACTCAAACACAAAGGCCCAGAAACTTGGGAGTTAGGGGAAGTAAATTCCCCTTGGTGGGAATTTACTTGGGGTTATGGGTCATTTCTCTATTCTTCAATTTTCTCATATTTTCTGCAACGAAACTCTTTGGTAATATCTTTTGGCCATGTCTTATAGCAATGGACATGGATATACTCTATGAGTGAACAGTTCCATTCTTATATTTTGTACATATTGAGTACAAAATGCCATATATGAGATATTTATATTTATGGTGTATATCTGTAGAATTAAAATAGAAAAAGAAAAGCAGCCTTATGATTACAGACATACCAGGAAATAGAACCCAAAAGTATCTGGCAGGGAAAACACTGTATCTTATGTCCAAGGCCCAAGCCAGCAGACAGCCTCCTGAGGTGGGTGCAGGGGGTCACTCTCACAGAAGATATCTGTGACTGCAAATAATTCCTGGATCTTGCCATTTT
The DNA here is from genome assembly GCF_001698545.2 of Rhinopithecus bieti. Classification (NCBI taxonomy): domain Eukaryota; kingdom Metazoa; phylum Chordata; class Mammalia; order Primates; family Cercopithecidae; genus Rhinopithecus; species Rhinopithecus bieti. Next base: position 1,781,160 of record NW_016808848.1, read on the forward strand.
TTTATTGTGTTTCTCACCCCTACCTTCCTTCAGTTACCTATATTTTTTCTTTATCCAAGTGATACCAGTCCAATCCTTTTCTTTTCTTTTCTTTTCTTTTTTTTTTTTTTAACATTTCACCTTGTTAACAAAACTCAGAACAACAGGATGAGAATAAAATAGTTTTTTACTCACTGTTTCTTAATTTCTAAAATTAGTCTTGATGGAATTGTCACTTGTTCTATGAACTTGGCACTGGAAGTGTCGCTGATGAACATGGCTGAGAAGGTGGAATGGGACTTCCTGCAATGCTCTTCTTCTTCCAGGGGTACGAAGACAAAATACGTGTTTCCACTGGAGACTGTGAAGGACTCCAGGTCCTCATAGTATGTCTCCTCCAGACCCTCTTCTTTGTCTTCTTCCTAAGCAGGCAACAAGACTAAAGTTGACTTGATATCATCAAGCGGACTTGGGATGCCAACCACAGGTTCCTTGATATCAGAGGTTGTAAACCAAATTTTGGGCCAAGATTATGGCTGAATCTTGCCTAGGTTCCACACCCCCGCAACACACAGTGCTTTTAAAATTGGGAAGTTCTACATAAAAATCTGGGTTTCTAATTTCTCTTAAAACATCAGAACATACGTCAATTCTGAACCTGCATTCCCACATGGCATCTTTAGTTGGAGTTGAGTAATATCTGCACAGTCTTCATCATTTGTCATTATTTTACACTTGGTCTCCAGCCCTCTTTTCTATTACATGCCTGTGGGAATGTGAGTTTGGGATTCCTGCTCAAAAAGAAGTCTAAGATACCAATTTTTCCACAACAATATAGGAAATGATTCTTCTGCAATTCTATGATTATGAAATTCAAGTTATTGTTCTGTGATTTTGAATGTGTTTTGAGGACAAGATTTACTTTATGAGAGTCACTTCCCTGCACTCAAAGGAGAGCTCTGTCTGCCAGCTTGGATATGGACCTTTTGAGAATAGGAAGAGAGAAGAAATAAACAGGCCAAGGTGAAGCAAGAGAGTCTAAGTTGATCTATTCAATAAGGAGGAATTGAGAAGGAGAGAGAATCAGGGAGGGATAAGGAAAGCCACACAGTTGAAGAGTGACTTTAGAGTAGGTTGCAGGGAAATGAGGAGAGGAAAGTGAATTTTAGAAAGCATTGCTATGGCTGGGTGCAGTGGCTTACACTGGTACTCCCAGCACTTTGGGAGGCTGAGGCGGCAGATCATTTGAGGTGATGAGTTTGAGACCAGCCTGGGCAACATGGTGAAACCCTGTCTCTATTAAAAATACAAAAATTAGAGGTTGATTCCAAGATGGCCGAATAGGAAGAGCTCTGGTCTGCAGCTCCCAGCATGATCAATGCAGAAGATGGGTGATTTCTGCATTTCCAACTGAGGTACCTGGTTCATCTCAGTGGGAGTGGTCGGAAAGTGGGTGCAGCCCACAGAGGGTGAGCCAAAGCAGGGCAGGGCATCACCTCACCCGGGAAGCACAAGGGGTCAGGGGATTTCCCTTTCCTAGCCAAGGGAAGTGGTGACAGACCGTATTAGGAAAATCAGGACACTGCCACTTAAACACTGAGCTTTTCAAACGGTCTTAGCAAATGGCACACCAGGAGAATATATCCCACGCCTGGCTCAGCAGGTCCCACACCCATGGAGCCTTGCTCACTGCTAGTCCAAAATCGAACTGTGAGGCGGAAAGCCTGACTGGGTGGGGGGACGTCTGCCATTGCTAAGGATTGACCAGGTAAACAAAGCGGCCGGGAAGCTCAAACTGCGTGGAGCCCACCTCAGTTCAATGAGGCCTGCCTGCCTCTGTAGACTCCACCTCTAGGGGCAGGGCATAGCTGAACAAAAGGCAGCAAAAACTTCTGTAGACTTAAACGTCCCTGTCTGACAGCTCTGAAGAGACAAGTGGTTCTCCCAGCAAAGTGTTTGAGCTCTGAGAATGGACAGACCGCCTCCTCAAGTGGGTCCTTGACCCCTGTGTAGCCTAACTTGGAGACACCTCCCAGTAGGGGCTGACTGACACCTCATATAGCCAGGTACCCCTCTGAGATGAACCTTCCAAAGCAAGGATCAGGCAGCAATATTTGCTGTTCTGCAGCCTTCGCTGGTGATACCCAGGCAAACAGGGTCTGGAGTGGACCTCCAGCAAACTCCAACAGACCTGCAGCTGAGGGACCTGACTGTTAGAGGAAAACTAACAAACAGAAAGGAATAGCATTAACATCAACAAAAAGGACATCCACACCAGAACCCCATCTGTAGGTCACCATCATCAAAGACCAAAGGTAGATAAAATCACAAAGATGGGGAGAAACCAGAGCAGAAAAGCTAAAAATTCTAAAAACCAGAGTACCTCTCCTCCTCCAAAGGATCTCAGCTCCTTGCCAGCAACGGTACAAAGCTGAACAGAGAATGACTTTGACAAGTTGAGAGAAGTAGGCTTCAGAAGGTCGGTAATAACAAACTTCTCCAAGCTAAAGGAGGATGTTCGAACCCATCACAAGGAAGCTAAAAACTTTGAAAAAAGATTAGACGAATGGCTAACTAGAATAAACCGTGTAGAGAAGAACTTAAATGACCTGATGGAGCTGAAAACCATAGCATGAGAACTACATGACACATGCACAAGCTTCAGTAGCCGATTCGATCAAGTGGAAGAAAGGGTATCAGTGACTGAAGATCAAATTAATGAAATAAAGCAAGAAGAGAAGTTTAGAGAAAAAAGAGTAAAAATAAACACACAAAGCCTCCAAGAAATATGGGATTATGTGAAAAGACCAAATCTACGTTTGATTGGTGTACCTGAAAGTGATGGGGAGAATGGAACCAAGTTGGAAAACACTCTTCAGGATATTATCCAGGAGAACTTCCCCAACCTAGCAAGGTAGGCCAACATTCAAATTCAGGAAATACAGAGAACACCACAAAGATACTCCTCGAGAAGAGCAACTCGAAGACATAATCATCAGATTCACCAAGGTTGAAATGAAGGAAAAAATGTTAAGGGCAGCCAGAGAGAAAGATAAGGTTACCCACAAAGAGAAGCCCATCAGACAAACAGTGGATCTCTCTGCAGAAACCCTATAAGCCGGAAGAGAGCGGGGACTCTCTTTAACAATATTCAACATTCTTAAAGAAAAGAATTTTCAACCCAGAATTTCATATCCAGCCAAACTAAGCTTCATA
>NW_016808848.1:1786914-1796174 GCF_001698545.2 Rhinopithecus bieti
AGGAAAAGAAGAAGTCAAATTGTCCCTGTTTGCAGATGACATGATTGCATATTTAGAAAACCCCATCGTCTCAGCCCAAAATCTCCTTAAGCTGATAAGCAACTTCAGCAAAGTCTCAGGATACAGAATCAATGTGCAAAAATCACAAGCATTCCTCTACACCAATAACAGACAAACAGAGAGCCAAATCATGTGTGAACTCCCGTTCACAATTGCTACAAAGAGAATAAAATACCTAGGAATCCAACTTACAAGGGATGTGAAGGACCTCTTCAAGGAGAACTGCAAATCACTGCTTAACGAAATAAAAGAGGACACAAACAAATGAATATTCCATGCTCATGGACAGGAAGAATCAATATCATGAAAGTGGCCATACTGCCCAGGGTAATTTATAGATTCAATGCCATCCCCATTAAGCTACCAATGACTTTCTTCACAGAATTGGAAAAAACTACTTTAAAGTTCACATGGAACCGAAAAAGAGCCCACACTGCCAAGATAATCCTAAGCAAAAAGAACAAAGCTGGAGGCATCACACTACCTGAGTTAAACTACACTACTAGGCTACAGTAACCAAAATAGCATGGTACTGGTACCAAAACAGAGATATAGACCAATGGAACAAAACAGAGGCCTCAGAAATAACACCATACATGTACAACCATATGATCTTTGACAAACCTGACTAAAACAAGAAATGGGGAAAGGATTCCCTATTTAATAAATGGTGCCGGGAAAACTGGCTAGCCATATGTAGAAAGCTGAAACTGGATCACTTCCTAGTGCCTTATACAAAAATTAATTCAAGATGGATTAGAGACTTAAATGTTAGACCTAAAACCATAAAAACCCTAGAAGAAAACCTAGGCAATAGCATTCAGGACATAGGCATGGGCAAGGGCTTCATGACTAAAACACCAAAAGCAATGGCAACAAAAGCCAAAATATACAAATGAGATCTAATTAAATTAAAGAGATTTTGCACAGCAAAAGAAACTGCCATCAGAGTGAACAGGCAACCTACAGAATGGGAGAAAATCTTTGCAATCTACTCATCTGACAAAGGGCTAATATCCAGAATCTACAAAGAACTTAAACAAATTTACAAGAAAAAATCAAACAACCCTATCAAAAAGTGGGCAAAAGATATGAACAGACACTTTTCAAAAGAAGGCATTTATGCAGCCAACAGAGACATGAAAAAGTGCTCGTCATCACTGGTCATCAGAGAAATGAAAATCAAAACCACAATGAGATACCATCTCACACCATTTAGAATGGCGAACATTAAAAAGTCAGGAAACAACAGGTGCTGGAGAGCATGTGGAGAAATAGTAACACTTTCACACTGTTGGTGGGAATGTAAAGTAGTTCAACCATTGTGGAAGACAGTGTGGCGATTCCTCAAGGATCTAGAACTAGAAATATCATTTGAGCCAGCAATCCCATTATTGGGTATATACCCAAAGGATTATAAATCATGCTACTATAAAGCCACATGCACACTTATGTTTATTGCAGCACTATTCACAATAGCAAAGACTTGGAACCAACCCAAATGTCCATCAGTGACAGACTGGATTAAGACAATGGGGCGTATATACACCATGGAGTACTATGCAGCCATAAAAAAGACGAGTTCATGTCCTTTGTAGGGACACGGTTGAAGCTGGAAACCATCATTCTTAGCAAACTATTGCAAGGACAGAAAACCAAACACCGAATGTTCTCACTTATAGGTGGGAATTGAACAATGAGAACAGCTGGACACAGGGTGGGACACATCACACACCAGGGTCTGTTGTGGGGCGGGGGGGATGGGGGAAGGATAGCATTAGGAGAAATATCTAATGTAAATGATGAGTTAATGGGTGCAGCAAACCAACATGGCACATGTATACACATGTAACAAAACTGCACATTGTGCACATGTACCCTAGAACTTAAAGTATAATAAGAAAACAGAATTTAAGTGAAAATCATGTAATTGTGAATATCAATATGGAATCAATTTTATTTTTTTTTAAGAGATTATGTCTTGCTTTGTTGCCCAGGCTGGTCTTGAACTCCTGGCCTCAAGTGATCCTCCTGCCTCAGCCTCCTGAATCACTGGGAATACAGGCATGAGCCACCACATCCAGCCTCAGCTTTCTATTTCTAAAAACTTTGGGCTGGGCACTGTGACTCATGCCTATAATCCTATCGCTTTGGGAGGCTGAGGCGGGCAGATCACGAGGTCAGGAGATCAAGACCATCCTGGCTACCACAGTGAAACCCTGTCTCCCCTGAAAATACAAAAAATTAGCTGGGTGTGGTGTCAGGTGCCTGTAGTCCCAGTTACTTGGGAGGCTGAGGCAGGAGAGTGGTGTGAATCTGGGAGGCAGAACTTGCAGTGAGAGGAGATCACGCCACTGCACTCCAGCCTGGGTGACAGAGTGAGACTCCATCTCAAAAAGGAAAAACAAAACAAAACAAAACAAAAAAATCTTTGTATTTCCTAGCTCTGTCAACTGAAAGCTCTAAAGGCAATGACAACCCAGTAGCAATGAGTGCCTCTAGTGTTGAGATTGTGTTCCCTAAATACCATGTGTAGTAGCATGTGTTCTTGTAAAAGGAACCAGCACTCTTTTGAGAAATTGCTGACTCCAAATATGGAGCAAGAAACATAAGATAAGCCTAGGATATCTATTCATGTGAGATAGCAGGGAAGTGCTCAAATACTACTGGGGTAGTGTTAAAAGCACACAAGAGCAAATGGTCAGAAATGGGACTAATAGAGAGTTAAGGAAAGTCTTCAATGAATTGATATAATTCGAATATATAAATCTATGAATTCAATATGAAATTGAAAGTGACATTTTATTTATCATTTTTTTGAACTTGCTAGGTGACCAAATTAGTATTTTAAACACAGATACATAAAAAGAATTAAGCAGGTATACTGTCTTTTGTAGGTTACCTCTGTTTCAGGGTAAGCAAATAGTTGATGAGAGAAAATTCCTTATGGAAAAACTTCAACTAATAAATGTTGGGGAAATGGTATAACTTTCAAAGCATTGTTTTACAGCTCTATTGGAATAACGGATCTAGGCAATGGTCATCAGTGGCTACTAACACTCTCATGCGTACAGTCGATTGGACACTTTATAAGGGATGCATCAGACTGACTCACCTGAACCTATTATCAACCTTCACTTCTTTAATAATAGGACAATCAGATATTATATGCCTTTTGATGAGATTAGTTAGGAAATACACAATATCATCTATTAAGTACACCTCAAAAAAAAAAAAAGGCAGAAAAAGAAAACATTTCATCTAAATCTGATTAGACCTTTAAATCTAATGAGAATTGACAGGATACACAGGAGATAGAGTAACATGCTAACCAATACCACATGAATGCAACTAGCTGAATCCAAAAAATGAAAAATTCTATACATTTCTCCAACAAATAAATGGCAATACAATGCACCGTAAAATGAACACAAAATACAAAATAAAAACAATGAAGAGAGTTGAGGGAACTGTGATGGGTATAAAGAGATATAAAACATCAATAGAATGCAATGCGTGAATTTAAAAAAAAACCTGATTTGAATGAACCATGTGTATGAAAATTTTAATTTAATTAATTAATTAATTTATTTTTAAACTTTATTTTAGATATGGGGTACATGTGCAGGTTTGTTATACAGGTAAATTGTGTGTCACCAGGGTTTGGTTTACAGATTATTTCATCACCCAGGTAAGCATATTACCCAATAGGTAGCTTTTTGATCCTCACCCTCCTCCCACCCTTGACCTTCAAGTAGGTCCAGTGTGTATTGTTCCCTTTTTTGTATTCATGTGTACTCAGTGTTTAGCTCCCAATTATAAGTGAGAACATGTGATTTTTGGTTTTCTGATCTTGCGTTAGCTTGCTTAGGATGATGGCCTCCAGTTGCATCCATGTTCCTGCAAAGGACATGATCTCGTTCTTTTTTATGGCTGCATAGTATTCCATGGTGTATATGTACCACATTTTCTTAATCCAGTCTACAAATGATGGGCATGTAGGTCGATTGCATGTCTTTGCTGTTGTGGATAGTGTTGCAATGAACATACATGTGCATGTGCCTTTATGGCAGAACAATTTATATTCCTTTGGATATATACTCAATAATTGCTGGGTTGAATGATAGTTCTGTTTTAATGTCTTTGAGAAATTGCTAAACTGTTTTCCACACTGGCTGAATGAATTTACATTCCCACCAGCACTGCATAAACTTTCCCTTTTCTCTGCAACCCTGCCAGCATCTGTTATTTTTTTCTTGAATTTTTAATAATTGACATTCTGACTAGTGTGAGATGGTATCCCATTGTGGTTTTGATTTCAATTTCTCTAATGATTAGTAATGTTGAACATTTTTTCATTAGCTTGTTGTTCACCTGTATGTCTTCTTTTGAAAAGTGTCTATTCATGTTGTTTGCCCACTTTTTAATGGGGTTAAGCAAATTAACAAGCAAAAAACAGACTACAACATCATTACTTTAAATAGCAAAATTAACAAAATGCTTCAATATTTTTAATACCCACTCTGTGTTCAATGTTCCCTAAATGTCTCAAAACATTTTTTATACTGGGTGTGGTGGTACACATTTTTAATGCTAGCTACTTGTTTTAATGATGGTATGGTTTGTTTTTGGCTTGTTAATTTGACTAAGTCTCTTACAGATTCTGGATATTAGACCTGTAGCAGATGCAAGTTTGCAAATATTTTCTCCCATTCTGTGGGTTGTCTGTTTACTTTGTTAATAGTTTCTTTTCCCGTACAAAGGCTCTTTAGTTTAATTAGGTAACATTTGTCAAATTTTGTTTTTGTTGCAATTGCTTTTGGCATTTTCATCATGAAATGTTTGCCAGGGCCTATGTCTAGAATGGTATTTTATAGGTTTACTTCAAGGATTTTTAAAAAATAGTTTTAAGGTTTTACATTTAAGTTTTATTTATTTATTTATTGTTTGTTTTTGTTTTTGTTTTTTTAAGCCCCCAAACAATCAGGCAGAATATTTATTTATTTATTTTAGAGGCAGTGTCTCACTCTGTCACCCAGGCTGGAGTGCATTGGTGTGATCCTAGCTCACTATAGCCTTGAACTCCTGGGCTCAAGCCATCCTACTGCCTCAGCCTCCCAAATAGCTGGGATTATAGGCAGGTATCACCACACCTGGCATGAAAAACGTTTTGAGACATTTACGGAGAATTGAACACAGATTGAATATTTTAAAATATTGAAGGATTTTTGTTAATTTTGCTATTTGAGATAATGATGTTGTGGTTTGTTTTGAAAAGTCCTTTTGTTAGCATTGTTGGTGTTACATTCTGAAGTATTGATAAATAACATAATATGATGCCTGTGTTTGCCATTTTGCAGTTTTTTTTTTAAAAAGGTGACAGAGGAATTAGATGATACAAAGATGGCAAAATGTGATCATTGTTAAAGCTGGAAAATATTACACGTGAATTCATTATACTCTTCTCTCTAAAAATAATCATGTTAGAATTGATAAAATATAATATTACTGTCTAACTATACGCAGAACAATGAAATTGTGCCCCTACCTCTCACCATATACAAAAGTTAGGATGGATTAAAGACTTAAATGTAAGACCTCAAGCTATAAAAAATCCTAGAAGACAACCCAGGAGATACTCTTCCAGACATTGGCCTAGGCAAAGAATTTATGACTAAGTCTTCAAAAGCCAATGCAACAAAATGAAAAATTGACAGTTGGGACCTAATTAAACTAAAGAGCTACTGAGAGCAGAAAAAACTATCAACAGAGTAAAGAGACAACCTATAGAACAGGAGAAAATATTTGCAAACTATAGATTTGACAAAGGACTAATATCCAGAATCTATAGGAAACTTAAACAAATAAACAAGGAAAAGCCAAAAAAACCCATTAAAATGTAGGCAAAGGACAAGAACAGAATCCCTCAAAAGAAGACATATAAGTAACCAACAAACATGTGAAAAAATGCTCAACACCACTAATCAGTAGAGAAATGCAAATCAAAACCTCAATGAGATATCATCTCGTACCAGTCAGAATGGCTATTATTAAAAAGTCAAAAAATGACAGATGCTGGTGAGGTTACAGAGAAAAGGGAAAGCTTATACACTGTTGGTAGGAATGCAAATTAGTTTAGCCCTCGTGGAAAGCAGTTTGGAGATTACTCAAAGAACTAAAAATGGAATTACCATTTAACCCAGCAATCGCATTACTGGGTGTATAACCAAAGGAAAATAAAATTTTTCTACCAAAAAGAAATTTGCACTTGCATGTTTATTGCAGCACCATTTACCATAACAAAGACAGGTTCTCTTCAACGGTGGTTTGGATAAAGAAAACGTGATACATATACACTATGGAACAGCACACAGCCACCATAAAAAAGGATGAAAGCATGTCCTTTGCAGCAACATGGATGCAGTCGGAGGTCATTATCCTAGGCAAATTAATGCAGAAACAGAAAAGCAAACACTGCATGTTATCACTTATAAGTAGGAGCTAAACACTGGGTACATATGGACACAAAAGTGGGGAGAGTTGGGAGAGGTGCATGGGATAAAAAACTACTTCTTGGGTACTACATTCACTACTTGGGAGATGAGATCATTAGAAGCTCAAACCTCAACATCATGCAATAAATCCATGTAACGAACCTGCACATGTACCCCCTGAATCTAAAACTAAAATATAAAAGGATACAATTAAAATTTTTTTGTACAATACAAATTTCAGCTAGAAATTTTAAAACCACATTGTTCCTTTTCTATTCTACTTTATTTTGTTCCTTTCTTGTCTTTTTTTCCCTCTGAGAGGTTTGTAAATTTCATTAATCAGAATCCTATTTCCATTTTTCAGTAGTTCATATTTTATCATTTATTAACTTAATAAAATCATGTTTATCAATATCTCTACATACCTTCCTGTGAAGCAATACAAGGTTCCAGAATGTTTTAAATTCAATTACTGTCCACCACAAATTTACATATTATTATTGTCCAGTTGATTAGTTCCATCTTAGTTTTATAATTCTCATTATTTATTATTATTGTATTAGACAAAGTTTTCATTAGATATTTATTAATTTCTGTACTCATCATTTCCTTTTACATTTAACTTATTTTGCTTTCCAGTTCCTTCTTTCCTAAGATATCCACTATTAATGTTTTCTTTAAAGATCTATTAGCTAAATACTTTTGTCTTCACTTTTCCATAGAAATCTTTATTTCATTCTAATTTTTTTTTTTTTTTTTTTTTTTTTTTGAGGTAGAGTCGCGCTCTGTCACCCAGGCTGGAGTGTAGTGGTGCAATCTTAGTTCACTGCAGCTTCAACCTCTCAGGCTCAAATGATCCTCCCACTTCAGCCTCGCAAGTAGCTGGGACTACAGTTGAGCACCACTACGCTCAGATAATTCTTTTTTGTAAACTTTTTTTGTAGAGATGGAGTCTTGCCATGTGGTTCAGGACAATCTTTAATTTCTGGGCTCAAGTGATTCTCCTGCCTTGGTCTCCTAAAGTGCTGGGATTACAGGTGTGAGCTATGGCTCCTGGCCTCACCCTAATTTTTGAGTGAGAGTTGGATGTAAGTGGTTTTTTGTTTTTTGACTTTTGTTTTTTGGTTTTTTGAAAATGTTGTTTAGTAGCCTTCTATCTTCTGTTATTGTTAATAAGAAATCTGCTATTGATTTGTTATTCCTTTGTTAGTAATTTATATTTACTTATTGTTTGCTTTTAAAATTTCTTTTTAACTGGTGTTCTACAGTGTAACTATGGTATATCTAGATCTGAATTTATTTTGCTTATCTTGCTCAGAAATTTTATACTTTTAAAATCTGAATTATTGGATTTCACTAATTTTGTACAATTCTCAACAATTATCTACTTGAAAAAATTTTCTTTTTCATGTTTTCTGTTTTCTACTTTTGGAATGTTCACATTTTCTACATATTTGTCACTTTATGCTGCCTTGTTGATTAGTTCCTTAGATGTGTTTACAGAGTATCTGGAAAGAGTGTCAAATCTGCTGTTTAACCTATCATTGAGTGCTTAAAATTTAGATAACAGCGTTTTACATTTCTGAAAATTTCCATTTTTAACCTTTAAAATATTTTTTCAGTGTCTTATTTTCTTCCTGTATCTCAATTCTTTCTAAAATATCTATAGTCATATATAGTGGTTTCTGTGTGATTATATGTTATCTGAAGTTCATGGGGACTATTTAATCATAAATTTTACTTAAGGCAGACTTTTGGTTTTGTGTTCTGTAATGCTGGATTGTGAGCTCATCTTCAGCAGGCTTTTACCAATGGGAAGACCATGAGATCCAGATCAAGTCATCCATAAGAGTGGTTTTGTTTACTTATACTAGATTTCAAGGACGTATCACCAACCTAGGACTACATTTTTGTGTGTGTGTGTTTTAGATATTTTGATTTTTTTAATTGATTCTTTTGAATAGTTAATATAAGTTGCAATGTGAAAGAAGTTTCTTTCCATCTCTGTACACACAGTTTACCCTCCCAGATGGAACTGCTGTTGGCAGTTTCATATTCTTTTCTTCATTTATTTAACAAATGCTGAATGTCTATGTTCCAGGCCTTGTTCTAGGAAGTTGGGATACATCAATGAACAAAATAGACAAAAATTCCCGTTTCCAGAAAGTTTACCTTCTAGGGGAGTGTGTGTGTGTATATATACTGGGAAAGGGAGCAGAAAATAAATAACAAACGCAACCAATAAGTAAATTGTATAATATGATTGACAGTCAGAGTGATAGGTGAATGGGACAAGTAAAGCAGTGTTAGAAGAATAAGAGTGCTGGGGCCAGGGACCAACTGCCTTAATACATGATATCCTCATGGTAAGTCTCCTTGACTTGATGAGACTTGATCAAAGACTTTAAAAGGCAAGTCGTTAGCAAGTGGATAACTGGGAATGCATGTTCCAGGCCAAGGGAACAGCTCAACCAAGGGGTAAAAGGAAGGAACATGCCTGGCATGCTCACAAAATAGCAAGGAGCCTAATGGGCTGGAGTGGAGGGCAGGAATGGGAAGTAGTGAAATATCTAGAGGTATGGGAGCACAGATCACGCAAACTCTTGTAAGCCATTGGGAGGACTTTGGCTCTTACTTTGGGTGACACTGGAAGCCATTGCAGGAATTTGAGCCAAATATATATATATATATATATATATATATATA
>NW_016808848.1:1796408-1840982 GCF_001698545.2 Rhinopithecus bieti
ACACACACACACACACACACACACACACACACACACACACACATATATATATATTGAGATGGTGTCTTTCTGTATCACCCAGACTGGAGTGCAGTGGCACGATCTTGGCTCATGGCAACCTCTGCCTCCTGGGTTCAAGTGATTCTCCTGCCTCAGCCTCCCAGGTAGCTGGGATTACAGGCATACATCACCATGCCCAGCTAATTTTTGTATTTTTAGTAGAGACAGGGTTTCACCATGTTGCCAGGCTCATCTCAAACTCCTGACCTCAAGTGATTTGCTTGCTTCAGCCTCCCAAAGTGCTGAGATTACAGGTGTGAGCCACTGCTCCCAGCCACGATCTTCTATTTTTAAAGGCTCACTCTGGTTTATTTATTTGTTTATTTGTTTATTTATTTATTTTTGAGATGGAGTTTCACTCTTGTTGCCCAAGCTGGAGTGCAATGGTGTGATCTTGGCTCATCGCAACCTCCGCCTCCCAGGTTCAAGCAATTCTCCTGCCTCAGCCTCCCGAGTAGCTGGGATTACAGGCATGCACCACCACGCCCAACTCATTTTGTATTTTTAGTAGAGACGGGGTTTCTCCATGTTGAGGCTGGTCTCGAACTCCTGACCTCAAGTGATCCACCTGCCTCAGCCTCCCAAAATGCTGGGATTACAGGCGTGATCTGGCTTCTAAATTTAAATTACAGTGTGTGAGTGTGGTGGAGGGAACAAAGGTAGAAGCAGGGAGACCTGTGAGAAGTTGGTACAGTGATGCCGGTTATCTTATATTCTTTCATGAGATGGTTAGTTTGAGGAGGCCACAAAATGGGACACAATAGAGGCATAGGAAAATATAGTTTATTATCCTCACAGGTCCTAGAGAGATAGACTCACTACACACCACCAGAGGGTCACACAGGAAGGGCACCAAAGGAATAAGCTCAGCCAAGCAGTGGGGAGAAGGGAAAGAATGAGGACACTGGGCCTAGTAATTCTGGGTTAGGGTAGAATATATAAGAAAAGTTGCAAGGTGACTTCACTGGTGGATTTGAATATCACTGGTCACAGTACAGGAAGGGCAAGAAGGAGAACTTGTGCCTTCCATCAGTCTTATCACATAGGCTCACCTAGTTGCCTGGGCGGAATGCTCCCAGGCTATCCATGGGGATGTTGAAGCAGCTGGAAAATATGACGTTTCAAAATTTATAACACACAGGAATTCTTATGATGATGATTTTGTCCAGGGTGGTGCCATGGAGAAAGTATAATGCAGTAGGATTCCAGACATATCTTGAAGATAGATCCAATGGTCTTTCTTAATGAATTGGATGTGGGATGTGAGAGCAAGCACAGACTCAAGGATGACTCTAAGGGTTTAGAACCAAGCAGCTGGAAGGATGGATTTACTGTCAGTGAAAATAGGGAAGGATGTGGGGGAACAGGCTTGAGAGGATATAAGAAAAGTTTTCGATTTTAGATGTCTCATGCGTCTAAGTAGAGATTTTGAGTTGGCTATTGAATATCCAAGTCTGGGATGTGGGAGACAGGTCTGGGCCAGAAGTATAAATTTGAGAGCAACCAGTTTAAAGTGATCAACAAGCCTTGAGGCCGGGTGAGATCTCTAATAGAGTGAGTATCACTAGAGGAGAGATGAGGATCAAAGACTGAGCCTGGGACACATTTTTAGGTAAGATGGTCTGTGCACATGCAACATATATGTACATGGCTATTATTACTTTTTACATTAGTGGTACTCTATTACCTGCACTGTTTTGTATCTTACTCTTTTTTTTCTCACCATAGATCTTATTCCATACTGTTCCATGTTTATGTTATTTTCTTAGGCTCCATGCTCCAGAACCCTCACATAGTGTAAATTTCAACCACAAGCTTAGGTGAGGGCAGGCCTATTGTTTCAAATTATCAGGGAGGGGTTTTTTTCCATCAGAGCTTGTGTTAGGATAGACCAGCTTTCTTGTCATCTCCTTGTGTTTGTGGGCAGGTTTTTCTAGTCTTTACTTTTCTTGCTGTTGTTGTTGTTGAACACCTTTTCTTTTTGAATTTTTAAAATTTAACTTAATTTTATTTTAAGTTCCGGGATGCATGTGCAGGATGTGCAGATTTGTTACTTAAGTAAACATGTGCCATGGTGGTTTGCTGCACCTGTCAACCCATCACCTAGGTATTAAGCCCTGCATGCATTAGCTATTTATCTTGATGCTCTCCCTCTCCCCCGACACTCCCACCTTTACTTTTCCTGAGGTGTAGGAGCCTTTTCCTTTCTCGTGAGATATTCTGTGCATTCAAGGGATTGTTATATTCCATGCAGTATTTGTGCATGGGGCTTTTCTTTTAAGTTTAGTCTTCTATATAGCCTTAAGTATACCCACTATCCAATCTTTGCCGTGGTCACTGTCAAGTAGTTCAGGCCCTCTTAATTTATTGTTTTACTACTTCACAAGCCTCCTGGCTGAACTCTTTTTGCCAGTCCCTCCTCTTTCATGTTTTTATCAGATGGATTTTTTATGATGCAAATCTGAAGATTCTATTTCCTGGCCTACAGGTTTGTTTGTTTGTTTTCAACTTTCTCTCCCCAGAAAGATAAATCTCAATGTCTTCGGTAGGGTTTGTAAGGATCTTTGCTTCTTCTTTCATTTAACACTCTCTACCCATGGTTTTGTTCCATTTAACCTAAGTGGTTTGTTTGTTTTGTTTTGTTTTGTTTTTGTTTTTGAGACAGAGTCTCACTCTGTCGCCTAGGCTGGAGTGCAGTGGCGCAGTCTGAGCTCACTACAGCCTCTGCCTCCCAGGCTCAAGCAATTCTTGAGCCTCAGCCTCCTGAGTAGCTGGGATTACAGGCCACCACCATACCCAGCTAATTTTTGTATTTTTTAGTAGAGGTGGAGTTTCTCCATGTTGGCCAGGCTGGTCTCAAACTCCTGGCCTCAAGTGATCTACCTGCCTTAGCCTCCCAAGGTGCTGGGATTACAGCTGTGAGCCACCATGCCTAGCTGAACCTAAGTGTTTTTTAAACACATCATGCTCTCTTATGCTTTCTTACCTTTGCTTAGTCTACATTATTATCCTGGAAGGATTTTTCTGCTTAGTTATCACCAGATGTCCTCTAGGACTGGCTTCAAATGCCTTATTCTTTGAAAGGTCTGTTTTCAGAATGGATCACGATGCTTTCCTTTGGCTTCCAACTCCTAGCTCCATAGTTCCAGTACATACTCTTATTATTATTCTCATTCCTCACATTGTGATGGGAGCTTCCCCACTTAGAAGGAGCAAATCTTGAGACAGGAACTGTCTTCTCATCCGCAGTGCCTAGCACTGAGTGTGTCCTGGTACATAACATGTACTCAATAAACATTTGTTGAATGATTGGAAATATGGAGACAGGAATGGAATGCATTGTGTCTTTACAGAATTGAAGATTTTGTGTTGATTTAGAAGGAAAAGATGCTTAAAAATATGAGATTTAAACATGTTTTAAAAAACCCACTTTTTTGTGTTAACACCTAAATGATACCTGTATGGAATGGGAATTGTTAAATAATGACAGGAAATTGAAATTACTACACTTGTTCAAATCTAGCAAGAATAGAAGCCTATTCAAAGCAGAGGAACACTTTATGTACCTTAGGACTCTTTATATAAATATAATGTAAAACAAATCTTCAGGGTGCATTAGCAGTGGCCAAAAATGATAAAATGATGAAATAGCATTTACAGTTTAGGATGGGAGGGTGATGTGCAAAGCTGAGGCCATCGGGACTGTTGAGATTGTGTGATTCCTTCTGCTTTAACTGACTGTAAGCTCCCTTAGGGCAGGGGTCACGTGGTGCTTGATGCCTAGCAAGTGCATAATATGTATCATTGAACTAAAATGTTCTTAAGAATACTGTGAGATATTCTTTCTTTTTTTTGAGACAGAGTCTCACTCTGTTGCCCAGGCTGGAGTGCAGTGGTACAATCTCGGCTCACTGCAACCTCCCCCTCCTGGGTTCAAGGGATTCTCCTGCCTCAGCCTCCTGAGTAGCTGGGATTATAGGTGCCTGTCAACCATGTCTGGCTAATTTTAGTATTTTAGTAGAGAGAGAGTTTCACCATGTAGGCCAGGCTGGTCTCGAACTCTTGACCTCAGGTGAGTCACCCACCTTGGCCTTTCAAAGTGCTGGGATTACAAGCATGAGCCACCCTTCACCACTGGCCTACTGTGGGTTATTATTAAAGAATATGAA
This sequence comes from Rhinopithecus bieti, assembly GCF_001698545.2. Classification (NCBI taxonomy): domain Eukaryota; kingdom Metazoa; phylum Chordata; class Mammalia; order Primates; family Cercopithecidae; genus Rhinopithecus; species Rhinopithecus bieti. The sequence goes on from NW_016808848.1 coordinate 1,800,638, forward strand.
ATATGTTTTAGCAACAATGTCTAAGAAGGGGATTTTTAAATTCTAATTTTTATTATAAAGGTTATGATAATGATATGATGGGAAATATTCTAATGACAAAGAATCAGAAACATTCACATAGCACTTATTATGTGCGAGTTTTCTAAGCAGTTTTATGTACAATGACTCATTTAATCTGTACATCAACATTACTAGGTAGGTATTATTACTTTTTCTATTTTACAAACTGGAAAACTGAGGCACAGAGATTAAGTAACATTTCCAATGCCTTACAGCTGGTAAATGGTATAGCTGGGATTCAAATATATAATATTTTATAAGCAGGTATTTAGATTTTTGTTTAGTGCATTGTAAACGCTTTCCCAAAGTGTTACAGATGTCTAAGCATTATAATTTTAAATGACTGCATCACATACTACTAAGCTGGGCATCATAATGGGCTTGATTGTTTCACAATTGTTGCAATTTGGGTTGTCTTTAATTTTTTTCTATTGTGCGTAATACTAAAATGTTCATATCAATGCACATAGCTTTTTAAAATTTAAGTATGTGGGCAACCGCCTTTAGGTCCCCTCCCATTGTATGGAAGCTCTGTTTTCACAATATTAAATCTTGCAACTGCACACGCTTCTAGTCCGTGTTTGTTAAAGCTCAAGCTGAGCTTTCGCTCACCATTCACCACTGCTGTTTGCCACTGTCACAGACTTGTCACTGACTTCTACCCCCCTAGATCCGACAGAGTGTCCACTGTGCTCCTGATTCAGCAAAGTGCCCATTACTGCTCCTGATCGGGCTAAAGGCTCGCCATTGCTCCTGCATGGCTAAGTGCCTGGGTTGGTCCTACTCGAGCTGAACACTAGTTGCTGGGTTCCACGGTTCTCTTCCATGACCCATGGCTTCTAATAGAGTGATAACAGTCATCACATGACCCAAGGTTCCATTCCTGGGAATCCGTGAGGCCAAGAACCCCAGGTCAGAGACCGAAAGGCTTGTTGGCATCTTGGGAGTGGCCCACCACCATCTTGGGAGCTTTAAGAATAAAGACCCTCCGTTAACATTTGTTGGCCCATATGGGGATTCTCCAAAGCAATGGGAAATGTTTCCTCCAAGGCAAAAAAGCTCCTAAGATGTATTCTGGAGAATTGGGACCAATATGACCCTCAGACACTAAGAAAGAAGCAGATTATGTCCTTCTGCAGTACCGCCTGGCCACAACATCCTCTTCAAGGGGAGAAACCTGGCCCCTGAGGGAAGTATAAATTGTAACACCATCTTACAGCTAGACCTCTTTTGTAGAAAGGAGGGCAAATGTAGTGAAGTGCCATATGTGCAAACTTTCTTTTCATTAAGAGACAACTCGCTATTATGTAAAAGTGTAATTTATGGCCTACAGGAAGGCCTCAGAGTCTACCTCCCAGCCCCGACATTCCCCTGGCTCCTTCCACAACTAATAAGGACCACCTTCAACCCAAACAATCCAAAAGTGATACATAAAGGGGTAAACAATGAACCCAAGAATGCCAGTATTCCCCGATCATGCCCCTCTAAGTGGTGGGAGGGGAGAATTCGGCCCAGAGTGTGTGTACCTTTTACCCTCTCAGACTTGAAGCAAATTAAAATAGACCTAGGTAAATTCTCAGATAACCCTGATGGCTATATTGATGTTTTACAAGGGTTAGGACAATCCTTTGGTCTGACATGGAGAGACATAATGTTACTGCTAAATCAGACACTAACCCCAAATGAGAGAAGTGCCGCCATAACTGCAGCCCTGAGAGTCTGGCGATCTCTGGTATCTCAGTCAGGTCAATGATAGGATGACAACAGAGGAAGGAGAACAATTCCCCACAGGCCAGCAGGCAGTTCCCAGTGTAGACCCTCACTGGGACATAGAATCAGAACATGAAGATTGGTGCCGCAGACATTTGATAACTTGCGTGCTAAAAGGATTAAGGAAAACTAAGAAGAAGCCTATAAATTATCAAATCATGTCCACTATAACACAGGGAAAGTATGAAAGTCCTACTGCCTTTCCGGAGAGACTAAGGGAGGCATTGAGGAAGCATACCTCTCTGTCACCTGACTCTATTGAAGGCCAAGTAATCTTAAAAGATAAGTTTATCACTCAGTCAGCTGCAGACATTAGAAAAAACTTCAAAAGTCTGCCTTAGGTCTGGAGCAAAACTTAGAAACCCTATTGAACTTGGCAACCTTGGTTTTTTATAAGAGAGATCAGGAGGAGCAGGCAGAATGGGACAAATGGGGGAAAAAAAAGGCCACTGCTTTAGTCATGGCCCTCAGGCAAGCGGACTTTGGAGGCTCTGGAACAGGAAAAGGCTGGGCAAATCGAATGCCTAACAGGGCTTGCTTCCAGTGCGGTCTACAAGGACACTTTAAAAAAGATTGTCCAAATAGAAATAAGCCGCCCCCTCGTCCACGCCCCTTATGTCAAGGGAATCACTGGAAGGCCCACTGCCCCAGGGGATGAAGGTCCTCTGAGTCAGAAGCCACTAACCAGATGATCCAGCAGCAGGACTGAGTGTGCCCGGGGCAAGCGCCAACCCATGCCATACCTTCACGGAGCCCTGGGTATGCTTGACCATTGAGGGCCAGGAGCTTAACTGTCTCCTGGATGCTGGCCCGGCCTTCTCAGTGTTACTCTCCTGTCCCAGACAACTGTCCTCCAGATCTGTCACTATCCGAGGGGTCCTAGGACAGGCAGTCACTAGATACTTCTCCCAGCCGCTAAGTTGTGACCGGGGAACTTTACTCTTTTCACATGCCTTTCTAATTATGCCTGAAAGCCCTACTCCCTTGTTAGGGAAAGGCATTCTAGTAAAAGCAGGGGCCATTATACACCTGAAAATAGGAGAAGGAGCACACGTTCGTTGTCCCTTACTTGAGGAAGGAATTAACCCTGAAGTCTGGGCAACAGAAGGACAATATGGATGAATGAAGAATGCCCATCCCGTTCAACTTAAACTAAAGGATTTCGCCTCCTTTCCTACCAAAGGCAGTACCCCCTTAGACCCGAAACCCAACAAGGACTCCAAAAGATTAAGGACCTAAAAACCCAAGGTCTAGTAAAACCATGCAATAGCCCCTGTAATACTCTAATTTTAGGAGTACAGAAACTCAGTGGACAGTGCAGGTTAGTGCAAGATCTCAGGATTATCAATGAGGCCGTTGTCCCTCTATACCCAGCTCTACCTAACCCTTATACTCTGCTTTCCCAAATACCAGAGGAAGCAGAGTGGTTGATAGTCCTGGACCTTAAGGATGTCTTTTTCTACATCCCTGTATATCCTGATTCTCAATTCTCATTTGCCTTTGAAGATCCTTNGCCATTGCTCCTGCATGGCTAAGTGCCTGGGTTGGTCCTACTCGAGCTGAACACTAGTTGCTGGGTTCCACGGTTCTCTTCCATGACCCATGGCTTCTAATAGAGTGATAACAGTCATCACATGACCCAAGGTTCCATTCCTGGGAATCCGTGAGGCCAAGAACCCCAGGTCAGAGACCGAAAGGCTTGTTGGCATCTTGGGAGTGGCCCACCACCATCTTGGGAGCTTTAAGAATAAAGACCCTCCGTTAACATTTGTTGGCCCATATGGGGATTCTCCAAAGCAATGGGAAATGTTTCCTCCAAGGCAAAAAAGCTCCTAAGATGTATTCTGGAGAATTGGGACCAATATGACCCTCAGACACTAAGAAAGAAGCAGATTATGTCCTTCTGCAGTACCGCCTGGCCACAACATCCTCTTCAAGGGGGAGAAACCTGGCCCCCTGAGGGAAGTATAAATTGTAACACCATCTTACAGCTAGACCTCTTTTGTAGAAAGGAGGGCAAATGTAGTGAAGTGCCATATGTGCAAACTTTCTTTTCATTAAGAGACAACTCGCTATTATGTAAAAAGTGTAATTTATGGCCTACAGGAAGGCCTCAGAGTCTACCTCCCAGCCCCGACATTCCCCTGGCTCCTTCCACAACTAATAAGGACCACCTTCAACCCAAACAATCCAAAAAGTGATACATAAAGGGGTAAACAATGAACCCAAGAATGCCAGTATTCCCCGATCATGCCCCCTCTAAGTGGTGGGAGGGGGAGAATTCGGCCCAGAGTGTGTGTACCTTTTACCCTCTCAGACTTGAAGCAAATTAAAATAGACCTAGGTAAATTCTCAGATAACCCTGATGGCTATATTGATGTTTTACAAGGGTTAGGACAATCCTTTGGTCTGACATGGAGAGACATAATGTTACTGCTAAATCAGACACTAACCCCAAATGAGAGAAGTGCCGCCATAACTGCAGCCCTGAGAGTCTGGCGATCTCTGGTATCTCAGTCAGGTCAATGATAGGATGACAACAGAGGAAGGAGAACAATTCCCCACAGGCCAGCAGGCAGTTCCCAGTGTAGACCCTCACTGGGACATAGAATCAGAACATGAAGATTGGTGCCGCAGACATTTGATAACTTGCGTGCTAAAAGGATTAAGGAAAACTAAGAAGAAGCCTATAAATTATCAAATCATGTCCACTATAACACAGGGAAAGTATGAAAGTCCTACTGCCTTTCCGGAGAGACTAAGGGAGGCATTGAGGAAGCATACCTCTCTGTCACCTGACTCTATTGAAGGCCAAGTAATCTTAAAAGATAAGTTTATCACTCAGTCAGCTGCAGACATTAGAAAAAACTTCAAAAGTCTGCCTTAGGTCTGGAGCAAAACTTAGAAACCCTATTGAACTTGGCAACCTTGGTTTTTTATAAGAGAGATCAGGAGGAGCAGGCAGAATGGGACAAATGGGGAAAAAAAAAGGCCACTGCTTTAGTCATGGCCCTCAGGCAAGCGGACTTTGGAGGCTCTGGAACAGGAAAAGGCTGGGCAAATCGAATGCCTAACAGGGCTTGCTTCCAGTGCGGTCTACAAGGACACTTTAAAAAAGATTGTCCAAATAGAAATAAGCCGCCCCTCGTCCACGCCCCTTATGTCAAGGGAATCACTGGAAGGCCCACTGCCCCAGGGGATGAAGGTCCTCTGAGTCAGAAGCCACTAACCAGATGATCCAGCAGCAGGACTGAGTGTGCCCGGGGCAAGCGCCAACCCATGCCATACCTTCACGGAGCCCTGGGTATGCTTGACCATTGAGGGCCAGGAGCTTAACTGTCTCCTGGATGCTGGCCCGGCCTTCTCAGTGTTACTCTCCTGTCCCAGACAACTGTCCTCCAGATCTGTCACTATCCGAGGGGTCCTAGGACAGGCAGTCACTAGATACTTCTCCCAGCCGCTAAGTTGTGACCGGGGAACTTTACTCTTTTCACATGCCTTTCTAATTATGCCTGAAAGCCCTACTCCCTTGTTAGGGAAAGGCATTCTAGTAAAAGCAGGGGCCATTATACACCTGAAAATAGGAGAAGGAGCACACGTTCGTTGTCCCTTACTTGAGGAAGGAATTAACCCTGAAGTCTGGGCAACAGAAGGACAATATGGATGAATGAAGAATGCCCATCCCGTTCAACTTAAACTAAAGGATTTCGCCTCCTTTCCTACCAAAGGCAGTACCCCTTAGACCCGAAACCCAACAAGGACTCCAAAAGATTAAGGACCTAAAACCCAAGGTCTAGTAAAACCATGCAATAGCCCCTGTAATACTCTAATTTTAGGAGTACAGAAACTCAGTGGACAGTGCAGGTTAGTGCAAGATCTCAGGATTATCAATGAGGCCGTTGTCCCTCTATACCCAGCTCTACCTAACCCTTATACTCTGCTTTCCCAAATACCAGAGGAAGCAGAGTGGTTGATAGTCCTGGACCTTAAGGATGTCTTTTTCTACATCCCTGTATATCCTGATTCTCAATTCTCATTTGCCTTTGAAGATCCTTCGAACCCAACATCTCAACTCACCTGGATTGTTTTACCTCAAGGGTTCAGGGATAGCCCCCATCTATTTGGCCTGGCATTAGCCCAAGACTTGAGCCAGTTCTTATATCTGGACACTCGTGTCCTCCGGTAGGTGGATGATTTACTTCTACCCACCTATTCAGAAACCTTGTGCCATCAAGCCACCCAAGTGCTCGCCACCTGTAGCTACAAGGTTTCCAAACCAAAGGCTCAGCTCTGCTTATAGTGGGTTAAATACTTAGGGCTAAAATTATCCAAAGGAACCAGAGCCCTCAGTGAGGAATGTATCCAGCCTATACTGGCTTATCCTCATCCCAAAACCCTGAAGCAATTAAGAGGGTTCCTTGGCATAACAGGCTTCTGCCAAATATGGATTCCCAGGTACAGCGAAATAGCCAGGCCATTATACACGCTAATTAAGGAAACTCAGAAATCCAATACCCATTTAGTAGAATGGACACCTGAAGCAGAAGCAGCTTTTCAGGCCCTAAAGAAGGTCCTAACTCAAGCCCCAGTGTTAAGCTTGCCAGCGGGGCAAGACTTCTCTTTATATGTCACAGAAAAAACAGGAATAGCTCTAGGAGTCCTTACACAGGTCTGAGGGACCAGCTTGCAACCTGTGACATACCTGAGTAAGGAAATTGATGTAGTGGCAAAGAGTTGGCCTCGTTGTTTACGGGTAGTGGCAGCAGTAGCAGTCTTAGTATATGAAGCAGTTAAAATAATACAGGGAAGATATCTTATTGTGTGGACATCTCATGATGTGAACGGCATACTCACTGCTAAAGGAGACTTGTGGCTGTCAGACAACCATTTGCTTAAATATCAGACTCTATTACTTGAAGGACCAGTGCTGTGATTGTGCATTTGTGCAGCTCTTAACCCAGCCACATTTCTTCCAGACAATGAAGAAAAGATAGAACATAACTGTCAACAAGTAATTGGTCAAACCTATGCCACTCAAGGGGACCTTCTAGAGGTTGCCTTGACAGATCCCGACCTCAACTTGTATACTGATGGAAGCTGCTTTGTAGAAAAAGGATTTCAAAAAGCGGAGTATGCAGTGGTCAGTGATAATGGAATACTTGAAAGTAATCCCCTCACTCCAGGAACTAGCACTCAGCTGGCAGAACTAATAGCCCTCACTCGGGCACTAGAATTAGGAGAAGGAAAAAGGGTAAATACCTAGTCCTCCATGCCCAAGCAACAATATGGAGAGAAAGGGAATTCCTAACTTCCAATGGAACACCTATCAAACATCAGGAAGCCGTTAAGAGATTATTATTGGCTATACAGAAACCTAAAGAGATGGCAGTCTTACACTGCCAGGGTCATCAGAAAGGAAAGGAAAGGGAAATAGAAGGGAACCGCCTAGTGAATATTGAAGCCAAAAGAGCCGTAAGGTAGGACCCTCCATTAGAAATGCTTATAGAAGGACCCCTAGTATGGGGTAATCCCCTCCAGGAAACCAAGCCCCAGTACTCAGCAGAAGAAATAGAAAGGGGGCCCTCACAAGACATAGTTTCCTCCCCTCAGGATGGCTAGCCACTGAAGAAGGAAAAATACTTTTGCCTGCAGCTAACCAATGGAAATTACTTAAAACCCTTCACCAAAACTTTCACTTAGGCATTAATAGCACCCATCAGATGGCCAAATTATTATTTACTGGAGCAGGCCTTTTCAAAATTATCAAGCAGATAGTCAGGGCCTGTGAAGGGTGCCAAAGAAATAATTCCCTGCCTTATCACCAAGCTACTTCAGGAGAACAAAGAACAGGCCATTACCCAGGAGAAGACTACCAATTAGATTTTAACCACCTGCCCAAATCTCAGGGATTTCAGTATCTACTAGTCTGGTACATACTTTCACTGGTTGGGCAGAGGCCTTCCCTTGTAGGACAGAAAAGGCCCCAGAGGTAATAAAGGCACTACTTCATGAAATAATTCCCAGATTTGGACTTCCCCAAGGCTGACAGAGTGACGATGGCCTTGCTTTCAAGGATGCAGTAATCCAGGGAGTATCCCAGGCATTAGGTATACGATATCACTTACACTGCACCTGGAGGCCACAATCCTCAGAGAAAGTTGAGAAAATGAACAAAACACTCAAATGACATCTGAAAAAGCTAACCCAAGAAACCCACCTCACATGGCCTGCTCTGTTACCTATAGCCTTACTACGAATCTGAAACTGTCCCCAAAAAGCAGGACTTAGCCCATAGGAAATGCTGTATGGACAGTCCTTCCTAACCAATGACCTTGTGCTTGACTGAGAGATGGCCAACTTAATTGCAGATATCACCTCCTTAGCCAAATATCAACAAGTTCTTAAAACATTACAGGGAACCTGTCCCCAAGAGGAGGGAAAGGAATTATTCCACCCTGGTGACATGGTATTAGTCAAGTCCCTTCCCTCTAAGTCCCCATCCCTAGACACATCCTGGGAAGGACACTACCCAGTCATTTTATCTACCCCAACTGTGGTTAAAGTGGCTGGAGTGGAGTCTTACATCACACTCGAGTCAAACCCTGGATACTGCCAAAGGAACCTGAAAACCCAGGAGATAACACTAGCTATTCCTGTGAACCTCTAGAGGATCTGTGACTGCTCTTCAAGTGACAACTGTGAGGAAAGTAACCAGAATCGTAGATCCCTATGGTCCTCCCTTGTCATTTTCTCTTTACTGTTCTCTTACCCCATTTTACTCTCACCGCACCCCCTCCATGCCGCTGTACTACCAGTAGCTCCCCTTACGAAGAGCTTCTATGGAGAATGCGGCTTCCCAGTAATATTGATGCTCCATTGTATAGGAGTTTTTCTAAAAGAAACCCCACTTTCACAGCCCACACCCATATGCCCCTGCACTTCAGGCCATACATTTCAATCCCTGTATCTTAAACCTCCTTGTTAAGTTTGTCTCTTCCAGAATCGAAGCTGTAAAACTACAAATCGTTCTTCAAATGGAGCCCCAGATACAGTCCGTGACTAAGATCTACTGTGGACCCCTGGACCAGCCTGCTAGCCCATGCTCTGATGTTGATGATATCGAAGGCACCCCTCCCAAGGAAATCTCAACTGCACGACCCCTACTACACCCCACTTCAGCAGGAAACAGTTAGAACGGTCGTCAGCCAACCTCCCCAATAGCACTTGGGTTTTCCTGTTGAGAGAGGGGACTGAGAGACAGGACTAGCTGGATTTCCTAGGCCGACCAAGAATTCCTAAGCCTAGCTGGGGAAGGTGACTGCACCTACCTTTAAACATGGGTCTTGTAACTCAGCTCACACCTGATCAATCAGGTAGTAAAGAGGGCTCACTAAAATACAAATTAGGCTAAAAGCAGGAGGTAAAGAAATAGTCAAATCATATATTGCCTGAGAGCACGGGGGGGGGACAATGATGGGGATATAAACCCAGGCATTCAAGCAGGGAGCGGCAACCCGCTTTGGGTCCCTTCCCATTGTATGGGAGCTCTGTTTTCATTCTATTAAATCTTGCAACTGCAAAAAAGAAAAAAAAAATTTAAGTATCTTCAGGGCAAGTACAGTGGCTCATGTCTATAATCCCAGCACTTTGGAAGGCTGAGGTGGGAGGATTGCTTGAGCCCAGGAGTTTGAGATCAGCCTGGGCAACATAGTGGACCCTGTCTTTACAAAAAATAAAAAATTATCCAGGTGTTGTAGTGCTTGCTTGTAGTCTGGCTACTGGGGGGCTGAGGTGGGAGGATCACTTGAGCCTGGGAGGGTGAGGCTGCAGTGAGCAGAGATCTTACCACTGCACTCCAGCCTGGGTGACAGAGACCCTTTTGCAAACAAACAAACAAACAAACAAACAAACTTACAAATAAATAAATATTTTCCTTAGCATAAATATCTTAAAGTCAGAGTAGTTGTAAAAGAATGTAAATGATTCCATTACTCTTGATGTATAATAAAAAGAATTACGTAAATATGGGCTGCTAACAGCAACATATAAGAATCTAACTCTTCCCAACTGTGCTTGCAATGGATATTAATCTCTTAATTTTTGTTAGGTATACTTGCTTACTTTTTAATAGGCATACAATAGGATTTCTTTCCTTTTAATTTTCATTTATTTATTAGGCGATTCAAATACTTTTCTTTTTTTTTTTTTTTTGAGACGGAGTCTTGCTCTGTCGCCCAGGATGGAGTGCAGCTCACGGCAAGCTCCGCCTCCCGGATCTCAGCTCACGGCAAGCTCCGCCTCCCAGGTTTACGCCATTCTCCTGCCTCAGCCTCCTGAGTAGCTGGGACTACAGGCGCCCGCCACCTCGCCCGGCTAGTTTTTTTTTTTTTTTTTTTTTGTATTTCTTATTAGAGACGAGGTTTCACCGGGTTAGCCAGGATGGTCTCGATCTCCTGACCTCATGATCCACCCGTCTCGGCCTCCCAAAGTGCTGGGATTACAGGCTTGAGCCACTGCGCCTGGCCCAAATACTTTTCAATAAAATATTTGCTCATTTATTGCCATTTTGCTGCAAATATATTTCCAATATGTTTGCCTTTTAAATTCTAATTTTGATAGTTACCTTCACAGAAATTTAAAACTTTCACAGGGTCAAATTTGTTTGTCTCTTTAGTTATAATGTCTCCTATTTCTTGATTTTTAAAATGTTATCACATATTGTGGGTCATTTGTTTAATGACCAGAATACTATTTGATTTTTGGTACAAAAGTTTTAAATTGTTAGGAAACTATAAAAGTCTCAGAAGTGTCTAAAAGGCTCTGAAGGAAATGTAGTTGGAACTACATAGAAAACTGTACTGATTGCTCTGTGACTTACCATATCTAAACTATGCTGTAGCAGTTCACAATTTAATGCCCAGTGTTAACTGAATTTATTTATAGTTCAAAGACCCTGAATCCTTTCCTGTAGCACAGATCTGGCCCGAGACAGTAATATCTCCAGTTTTATAGGCTTCAAGCTGTTTTACAGTGTGGAATATTGGAAATGAACTGGCACATACACACCCAACACTGTTATACTGTTATTTGTTTAAATTTAAAAGGTGGCATGTGGCAATGTTGGGATGTTATCAAGGGAGGTTGGCTGTGTGAATGCTTACATAGCTCCTCAGTTGGCATTTACCTTCTGCAGATTCCACATGATAGCAGGTCAGCTTTTCAGCTTTGCAGCTTCAAACGTTATACATTTTAAGGATACTTGGTGGGAATCCGGTTCTCTGGGGGCAAAACTCCCATTAACCAACATGACAAGAGACTAATGTATAAATCAAAGTACCAGTATCATTTTGCAATAAAAACCTTGAGCTTCCTTTTGACAGATATTTCAGGCAATATGATGAGCCTATTATCTCTCTCAGCACCTTTCCTAGGAGAGTCAAAGTTATACACAGGAGGTTCCCTGATGAATATAGAATCGGAGAAAAGTGAAGGAGTTGTCTAATTTAGATAATAAATCAGTGTGTTTCAGAGGCCATATATATTTATGTCCACTGACTGTAGTGCTAGTCTCTATAGGCCACCCTGCCTCCTCCCTTCATTGAGTTTGTGTGGTCTTCTAACTAACCTGCCCGGTCTTCAAGTTTACCTGTTCTGTGTGTGAGGTTGCCTGTGTTTTCAAGTTCAAACAACCTTTCTCCTAACAGAATTCAACAGAGTTGACCAAGTTCCTGCTTACCTGATTGCAGTCACAATTTAAGTCCACTTTCCAGTGGTGATCCTTGGGTCCCCTTTACTGCATCTTGGGTGTTTTCAAACGTATTTCAATAGTCTTGGTGAGACCAGACCACGAAGAACTAGAATCGTAGATCCCCTATCTTATATCACATATAGACTTGCTGATTTAGCTCTTTGAGGACAAACTTTTCCCCAAGTTCTTGGGTGGGAGGTCCCTCCATGCTACTGCTCTTGGCTCTCTGCATAAGGTGCAGGGAAAATGAGGGGTTTCCATCCCTGTGTCTAAGTCCAAATACCCTTAATTCCTGGCATCTCCAGTTTGCCCCCTCTTGGGAATGTTCCTTAGGATAAATATCTTAAGATGCTTGGCCTACACCTCTCTTTTTTGGCAAATGTCAAACCACACCGATTTGGGGCTTGGTTCTCCCCCTGCAAAAGTCCCACGTGAATCCTCCTGAGCTGAAGCAAAAGGCCCAGACCTGTCTGTGGAGCTATTTGAGTCCCCAAATGCTGCATCCCAGCTGTATACCTAGTCTGTCCTGGTCTCCCTCTTGGGCCCCCTGGTTGCTCCTGTCATGTGAGCCTGGCTCTAGGCTGCACACCTGGCTCACCAATGCCGAACAAGCTCTGCCAGCTGCTGCATGATTGTTGACACTCAGGGGTGCACTGGCTATTTGACCACATTCCGGAACACTCTTTGCTAAAACCGACAAAGTAAAGTATTCCTGAACATATAATGTAGTACTTTGGGGGGAAAATTAAGCATTTAAGTAGTATATTAAAAATAGTAAATTTCAGAATATTTCACAGTGCCTAGAGCAATGACCTAGTAGACCAGGGAGCTAGCAAACAAGAAACCAGTATTGCAAAGGTGAATTGGTTTTCATTGTAAAGATATAAAATGCAGCTACTGTGCACAAATATAATCCCCGAACAAAAACACTTTTGTTATCAGAACTCTGTTAAGTAATCAAGAACTTATGAAACTTATCAAATATTACAGCTGGAAAATTCATCATCATCATCTTTTTTTTTTTTTTAGAGGCATGGTCTTGCTATGTTGCCAGGCTGGCTTTGAACTCCTGGGCTTAAAGGATCCTTCTGCCTCAGCCTCCCAAGCAGCTAGGACTATAGGTGTGTGCCACAGCACCTGGCTCATCTTTTTCTTATTGTTATATAATAAATTAAATGGTAGTAGTGCATATGAAATGCACAAAGAGATTAGTCAAACAATAGTTTGCATAATATATATTAGAGATTGTGTGTATATGTATATACTAGCATATATAAATATGCTAGTATTGATTATATTACAGTGTAGCAATGGTTTTATCTGCCTGAATCAGTGGAGACAGACAAATGGTACAATCAAAGCTTGTGGAGATATGTAAGAGCCCTCTCTTACAGAATGGGTTGTCATCACATTAGCTCAGTGGTTCTCATGAACTTTTGGCTGGAGCTTCACTTCAGTAGTGCAAAATTAAGCAGTTAAGAGTATTTGCTCAAAACTGTTCTATCAGAATTCCTGAAAAGAAAATGATGAACTTGAAAATTTTGTTGAAAAAATAATAATTCTGTTGACTGTACATCATAGTGAATCTGACAACCATTTTTTTTTTTTGAAAATGCGCCCTTTGGAGAATACAGGCATGCCCCGTATTGGCATAGCACTTTTAAGCACCTTCATGTCTCCGATCTCATTACAGCCTTGTGATACATGTGAAACTCATGTTTTCATAGACAAAGAGGTTCCCTTTATAAGAAGCACATCTGGGATTCTAATTTCAGGACTTTCCCTCCATGTGGTGGCCACTCCTGGAGAAATGATGCTTGTGTGTGACTAATGAAAGGTAGGCTTCCCACAGACACACTTTTCTTGCTAAGAGCCTATTCCTTCAGGCTGTTGTATTTTGTTGTTAACAGTGACAATGACAACCGCTAACAGGATGCTCCCTCTGTGTTTGAGAATGTGTAAGTGCTTTTCTGTGTGTGTGCTAAGCTTTTGCTTGGTTGCTCTCAGGCCCAATGTCTGTCCTTTCTCTCTGCTCTGTGTCTCTGGATACACTTCCCAGGCTCCTGTATCTTCTGACTTCTACCTCCTCTGGGCAAGGAGAGGCACTGGTAGGAGACTACAGGGTGAGGGGAAAAGAGTAGCCTGGGCCTTTCTCTCCTTCCTATCTTCCTTGTGTGGTATCTCCACATCCAGCAGCAGCGAATTCTCTGTGGCATTAGCTCCCCCGCCCCACCATGCTCCAGCACCTACTGGGGTGCCTGGATTAACTCCCCGGCTCTACAAAACAGCCATCTTCCTTTGTCCTTCCAGTTGCCTGTCTCTAGATGGCCTCTGTTCTGTTTGGCAACTTAGCTCTTCTATCCTCTGTGGAACTAAATCCCTGCCTTGAAATCTGTCTGCTGAAAGACCTACAGTGGTTTTGTTTCATGACTAGACTGTGCTGCTTCAACTCGATATTACTTTTTACCTTCACAGCATTTCTAGAAGGAGGTAATATTATTATCTTCATTTACGGACAAGGAAACCGAGGCTTGAAAGATAAATAATGTGCCCAAGCTCATACAGTCTATAAGTGGGGGCTCTGGGACTCCAGAAATTGTGTGTTGTGCTTGCCTCCAGAGGACAGGTGACACTGAGAGAGTGCTTCCTTGTGCCAGGTCCCAGGGCCTGACTGTGCCTACATGTACCATCTCATGGTGTCTCCACAGCAATCTCCCCAGTGACCGATGAGGAAATGGAGCTCAGAGACATTACCTTGCCAAAGGAGCTGAGTTGGTAGGCAGCAGAGATGGGATTCAAACCTTTTTTTTTTTTTTTTTTTGAGATGGAGTCTCACTCTGTCGCCCAGGCTGGAGTGCAGTGGCGCAATCTTGCTCCCTGCAAACTCTGCCTCCCAGGTTCGAGTGATTCTCCTGCCTCAGCCTCTTGAGTAGCTGGGATAACAGGCGCGAGCCACCACATCTGGTTAATTTTTGTATTTTTAGTAGAGATGGAGTTTCACATACTGGTCAGGCTGGTCTCGAACGCCTGGCCTCAGTTGACCGGCTCACTTGGGCCTCCGCCTGTACAGTGCTGGGATTACAGGCATGAGGCACCACACCCCACCCAAACCTATTCTTTCTACTACTAGTTCTTTCCAAAAGTTAATGTGTATCACCATGTGGAATGTGGTTGAAATATACATTCCCAGTTCCCATTCCAGAAGCTCCAATTTGGTAGATTTGGGAAGGGTATAATATGCATTTTGCACAACTCTGCTAAGTGATGATGAGACCACATGGGGCCAACCCTGCTTATTCTTTATGGCCTTCCTATTCTACTGGTGACACCCTGTGTCGCTGGTGCATGCCTCTCCTTGCTGGCCTCAGTTTCCCTGTCTGTAGAGTGAGGGGCTGGACCAGAGAATCTCCCAGGTCCTCCCAGGTTTTGGCTGAGTCCCCTAAACCTGTGTGCTGCAGAGATGCAAGGCACATGATGTTGTGCTTCCAGGGGGATTGCTGCGTCCACCGAGCCCTCCCAGAGCAGCAGCCAGACAAGGAGAGCAGAGGTTTCTCAGGCACCCCCAGACCGTGAGGCTCCACAGGAGCCCTCTGGCTTGTGGGTAAAGGAAAGCCCTGTTTATTGGTTTGCAGCAGTTGGCAAACTGACATTTAAAAAAGGAAGTGAATTGTGAGGTGGGGATTTTAATTCAGGGAAATATTTGAAGAACTCAGTGTTTGCTTAGAGAGGTCATTAAATAGGTTTTGTTCCCACACCCTCTGGAAAAATGATGCTTCATTAAAATGGCAACACGAGGTGTAGTGAAAATGGTGAAACTGGGAACGCTGAAAAGACACATTCACTAGATTCCACTTAAAATGTAAAAGGAGTGTAAAGAAAACAAATGGACATTTTCCTGAGGCAGCTGAGCGATACAAAACACAGGCATCTTTGTCTCCTTCTTGAAAACTTCCACAATGCGTTCTCCTTTCTTCCTCTCCACTAATCTGTACTTCCAAGAGGTGTTGAGTTTCGGCCAAACTTTCTGCTCGGCTGGCATCAAAGGCTGCCCTCTTGTGAATAGCCAGCTCTCACCTAATGATCTCCCTGCTCACTCCTGACCAGGATGCAGGTCATTCCCCAGAATAATTAGCTCACAGGCAGAGTTTCCAGGCGCTTCCAGGAGCATCAATCACCGGGATGAATGGGAAGCCCATGTGTGGGAACTGCAGGGGGAGCTGGGTGCAGAGCCACCCCAGCCTTGTCACCCTGCGGCTGTCCTTGACATGCTTCCTTGGACCCCCAGCTACCCTGTTCTGGGTGACAGGACGAGTTGGGCCAGTTACCAGGTAAGTGAAGAGGGCTGTGGAAGTATCAGCCCTAACACCCCACCAATGCAAGCCAGGTTGAGCTTCTGTTTCCCTTGTGACAGGATCTTGTCGCCTGGTTCTGATGATGTCTTGGTTTCCGGCTGGGGTTTTGTGTTTACCACCACCATTGCCTGCTGTCGGGGAGCTGCGTGTGTTTCACAACAAACAGGGAGCCAGGGAGACCACCCTGCGGGGCTGCCCCTTCCCTCAGAGCTTTCTGCTTGGGTCACCGGGGTCTTGCGGTGCCTTCATTCGTCTGTGGTGTGAGGTGCTAGTCCAGGCTGACGCGCTAACAGTGAATGAGAAGGAGAATACGCTCTGCGAGTGCAGTGGAAGGTCATTATGGAGTCTGGTTTGCTCTTAGACTCTTCCCAAGGCCGATGGGCTTCCTCTTCCCTCCTGACCAGGGGTTTTGATGCCCCTGGCCTGGACTGCCTGGTTCCTGCTCTGAAGTCTTCAGAAAGATCCTAGGGCCTGGAGACCGTGAGTTCAGCTTCAGATGCCTTGCGTGGCCTGTGGATCCTGGTCCTGGTCTCTGTCCCCAGGCCCGTGTTCAGGGACCACTCTGAGCACCAAAGGCAGCCCAGTCCTACTTTGACTCAGCTCCCAGGGCTGAGTCCCTTGCCCAGCACTGGGCAGAAGGAGGGCATCCTCAGGGCAAGTGTCTGCCATCAGGGGGCTCTGGCAGCAGCTCCCGGGCACTTTCAGATTCCTGCAGCGCAGAGACGTTTTCCTGGGGGAAGGGAGGACTCTGTGGCTGGAGAAACCCTGCAGCGAACACCCAGCGACCAGGTCTACAGCAGCACCAGGTCTGTGCTGCCCCCTGGTGGTCACAGATTTTACTTTACGTGGCCCACAAATAAAATGAGTTTCTCTTCAGTGGCCCGGTTATCTTCTGTTGTGTAGGAGGAAGTCCCGAGCCACGGAAATTCGGTAAGGATAGGATAATGGCAATGAAATCACAGCTCTAAATCTTTTCATGGAGTTAAAGACAGACATGTGGGAGCCATCTCATCTTTATCTGGTAAGAGCATAACCTGCTAAACAATGCCAAAATAAAAGTAACAAATTCAATGTATTTAAGTCGGTTTTGACAATGAGGAATTGAAATTAAATTCATTTAATCTATTTTGACTTTTACCCAAGTTTTTCTTACAGTTCCATCTCGTTTTTCCCTCCTTACATAGTTTGGGGAGCAGAGAACAGTCTATTTTTCACTCCCATGTAACTGACACGGAGACAGAGGCCTGCGGTCCCTTGGGGGATTAGTGGCCGACGCAGGTGTGCAGGCCACCGGCCCCTCAATCAGAAGTGGAATGTGAGGCAGGGAGCTTGGGAGAGCTTTCATTTTGGATTAGTGGTTTCCTCTCGACTTTTCCTCATTTTTGTCACAGCACACTCGGAACACTTCTCATCAGCTGTGTACACTATGTCAGGCATTTCAAATATGTTTCTGGAAATTGTCAGTGCTGTTCTCTATGAGGCCTGAAGGAAAAATTCAATGTTTGCAGTAAATAAAGTACTAAAATTATATCAGCTATTAAGAGGATGGATTATTTCCAAGTTGCTTAGCCATATTGGTTGAGTGTTGAATGCAGCAATGGTGCCAACATATTAAGCACAAAAATCTTGTATTTCTGGATACTGGAAGTTCCCTAGAAGATGGTGGCGCAGGGTCAGCTGGGTGGGGATGTCAAGGGGTGTTCAGTGGACTTCAGATTTTATGGAGATGCAAGAGAAGGTTCTGAAAACTTTGCTAGGATGGACAATTAGTTCTCAGGGAGGCTGATTTGGAGGAGACCGGTGACATCAGAAGCTAGAAATAGTGTTTCACAAACAATGAGCTTCCAGGGAATATTCATTCCTCAAACTGAAGACACATGTGTATGGGTTCTGTCTTCCCCTCTGTCTAAGTCTCTGTTTTGGGTGAAATTGGGTCCTCACCCCAAATTCACATGTTGAAGTCCTAACCCCTGTACTTCAGAAAGTTGATTGCATCTGGAGCTGTTTTTGCAAAAGTGATGAAGTTGAAATGAGGCTGTTAGGGTGGGCTGCAATCCCACATGACTGGTGTCTTTATACGGAGAGGAGATAAGGACACAGACACACACAGAGGGGGGAAGATCATAGGAAGACCCAGGGAGAAGATGGATCTGTACCGCCCTAGGAGAGAGACCTCAGAAGAAACAACCCTGCTGATGTCTTGATTTTGGGTATCTAGCCTCCAAAACTTGGAGAATATATATTTCCCTTGTTTAAGCCACCTGATCTGTGGAGCTTTATTACAGCAGCCCTAGCTGACGAATCCAGTGTCCTTTTGAACTTAAGGAGCATGACTGGATGACCCATCCATTCAGTATCAGCACCAACCAAGTAGAAACCACCAAAGCAACTGAACGCGGTGGCTCAGGCCTCTAATCCCAGCACTTTGGGAGACCGAGGTGGGAGGATCACTTGAGCCCTGGAGTTTGAGACCAGCCTGGGCAACATAGGGAGACCCTGTCCCTAAAAAAATTAAAAAATTAGCTAGGTGTAGTGGCATGCGCCTGTTGTCTCAGCTACTTGGGAGGCTAAGGTGGGAGAATCGCTTGAACCTAGGAGGTTGAGGCTGCAGTGAGTCAAGATTGCTGCCACTGCACTCCAACCTGGGCCACAGAGTGAGATCCTGCCTCAAAAAACAAAAACAGGCTGGGTGCAATGGCTCGTGCCTGTAATCCCAGCACTTTTAGGGGGTGAGGCGGAGGGTTGATTGAGCCCAGGAGTTAGAGACAAGGTTGGGCAAGATGACGAAACCCCATCTCTACCAAAAATACACACATGCAAAAATTAGCTGGATGTGGTGGGGCATGCCTGTAGTCTCAGCTACTCAGGAGGCTGAAATGGGAGGATATTTTGAGCCTGGGAGGTGGAGATTGTAGTGAGCCCAGATTGCACCATTGCACTCCAGCCTGGGTGACAGAGTCAGATCCTGTCTCAAGAAAACAAAAAACAAAAAGCAAACCCAAACCCCAAACCAACCAACCAAACAAATAAAAACAACCAAAAAACCCATCTGATATGGTTTGACTCTGTATCCTCACCCAAATCTCATGTTGAATTGTAATCCCCATGTGTAAGGGGAGGGACCGGGTGGGAGGTGATTGGATCATGGGGGAGAACTTTCCTCTTGCTGTTCTCATGATAGTGAGTGAGTTCTCATGAGATCTGGTAGTTTGAAAGTGTGTAGCAGTTTCCTCTTTGCTCTTTTTCTCTCTCTCCTGCTCTGCCGTGTAAGATGTGCTTGCTTCCCCATCACCTTCCACCATGATCGTAAGTTTCCTGAGGCTGGCCAGTCATGCTTCCCCAGTTTTGTGGTGTCCTGAAAAGGAATCCAAATAGTTTGGAAAATATCCTCAAGTCTAAATGAATCATGCAGCCAAGTTTTACGAAACCAGCCTACAAAGTTATCAATTGTTCCACGAAAGAAAATATTTACTTCTGTTACTCCTAGTTTTGTTTTAGCTCTTCTGAGATATCTGGGGTTTAGCTTATGGATTGCATGATTTGATGAAACTCTACACAACAGTTAGCGAGGAAACGAACCTTAGCGCTGAGGACTTAGGGTCCAGCCGATGGCCCGGGTACTGCAGCATATCTTTCACTCATGGTGGTAGTGAAGGTAACACTGATGATTAAGCTAACCTCTACCAAGCACTTCCTGCCCATGGCCACTAAATTCAATGCTTGACATATTTCATTTATGTTTCACAGAAATGCTAAGACCTAAGACATGGTATAAGGGAGTGGTTCAGTTTTGGTTATACTCAGCTATGTGGCCTTGAGCAAATTGCTTCACTCTCTGTGCCTCGGTCTTCTCATTTGTAAAAGGTTGTTGGTAATGCAGGTGAGGCGCTTGAAGCAGTGCCTGGCACTGACGAAGGTTTTCCTAAGTGTTGACCACTAGTATTTTTCTTCACACCCTCAGCTGAGGAAACGAAGGGCAGTGGAGGTGTTAAGCAATGTGTGTAACCACTTGTATGCCATCACGTGGGGGGAATCTGGCAGCACAAGAGGCTGCATCACTGAGACTCTGCACCGCCTCCCAGTTGGGCATGCTATCCTTGCAGGTACTTGTCTCATTCCTGCTGAGATGCACAAAGGTGACTTTAATGTACGTGGCCCGGCTGGGCGCAGTGGCTCATGCCTGTAATCTCAGCACTTTGGGAGGCCGAGGCAGGTGGATCACCTAAGGTCAGGAGTTCAGGACAGCCTGACCAATATGGTGAAACCCTGTCTCTACTAAAAATATGAAAACTAACTGGGCTTGGCAGCAGGTGCCTGTAATCCCCAGCTACTCAGGAGACTGAGGCAGGAGAATTGCTTGAGCCCGGGATTTGGAAGTTGCAGTGAGTCATGATTGTGCCACTGCACTCCAGCCTGGGTGACAGAGCAAGACCCTGTCTCAAAAAAAAAAAAAAAAAAAAAAAAAAAGTGTGGCCCATGCTCTTTTACCCCCAACACTTCAGTGTGCATTCTCCAAAAACAAGGTCATTCTCCTCTATAATGATAAAATCAGGAAATTGACACATTTAATCTGTAGATCTTATTTGAATTGTATTAACTGTTTCCCTTGTGTACTTTTTAGGAAAAGAAAATGGTTATTTTCCTGGTCCAGGAGCCAATATCCAACCTGGGGTCTCTCATTTCATTTCACTGTCATGTCTGTCTTTCTTCAGTCTGGAACAGTTCATCAGCCTTTTTGTTTTTAACTTTTATGACCTTGACTTTTAGAGTACAGGACATTTACTTTGTGGACTGCCATTCAATTTGACAACAGATTTGTTTTTAATGTGCACTTTCTGGAAACATGATATTGTTCCTCAAATAAATGAAAAAATGTTGGGAATACATGACACATCATAACAGACACCAGGTGGGAATTTTTGAGGTGGATAGGTCTGAATAACATTCAAATTGAACTGTAAAATGGATAGCATGACTGACTCTGCTATGAAAGTTGTTCATGGTTTGTATTGGTAGTTCGGTTGCCTTATATAAAATTATGGGTTTGATGTATGTGGTCTCTAATATTTTGTCAAGCTCTGGCATTATTCTAATGTGAACGTCTGACATATTGTTAATGATGCTATATGATGCTATTTACATGCTTTCTTTTTGTTTTGTTTTATTTATTTTTTTTGAGACAGAGTCTCGCTCTATCGCCTGGGCTAGAGTGCAGTGGCACAATCTTGGCTCACTGCACCCTTCTCCTCCTGGGTTCAAGTGATTCTCCTGCCTGAGCCTCCCAAGAAGCTGGGATTACAGGCACTCACCAAACATGTCCAGCTAATTTTTTGTATTTTTAGTAGAGACAGGGTTTTGCCATGTTGGCCATGCTGCTCTTGAACTCCTGACCTCAAGTGATCCACTGCCTCGGCCTCCCTAAATGCTGGGATTACAGGTGTGAGCCACCATGGCTGTTTAAACCTTCCCACACTGGTTTCCTATGGTAAAGAACACCTTAATTCATATCACTTTAAAACACATCTTAGTTAATATCCCGTATATCCAGCTGTTCAATTCCCTCTAACTTTACAGTTTTTATTCCACTTTCTTCATGTACTCAAATGCCTTATTCTGAGCACGCCTCTGCCACATGGCTGCTTTTGGAATGTAGTAAAACCATCACATGCTAGGACTGGGATCCAAAACATTTCCTCCGTAAAGGAAACCACCAGCCACTGGGGGCAGCTCTATGTGTAGAACTCTCAGCTCACTGTCACCTCCGGGGCTGGCTGTAGCTTAGTCTTCCCAAGAAATCCATTGCTGTGTATATACACCTGGCAGCCACTGGACCACCTGCTGAACCACAATGCAGGCTTGGGTTGGCCTTGATGCCATTGTTCCCTGGGTGGATGTTCTCAAGCACATTTTGTAGGACCCCTCCCGCCCCCGACCCAAGGGGCCTATGTGCTCCATGTTTGCTTTTTAGGGTAAAAGAGAGAGGTAAAAGGCCCATGGTAATGTTAGACTTTGGAAGTAAGTCTCAGAGAATAATGATGCTGAAAAGAAAGATAAAATTTTGCTGACAATTATAATACATAGTGAAGGTGTAGAGTTTGTAGTTCCTGTTGAAATGGAAAAGAATTGGCTCTCTACTTGGAGGGTGAGAAGGATGGAGTGGAAAAAGGGATGTTTGAGTTCCAGACAGCCATTTGTGTGTGATAGTTATAGAGTGAATGGAAATTGAATGGTTTGCGCTTTACAAAGCACTTCTAAGTATCCATCCATCCATCCATCCATCCATCCATCCATCCATCCATGCATACATTCATCATTTATTTATTTAGCATATTCCATGGTTCATTCTATGTCATGAGAATGCAGAGGTGGAAAGAGGAAAATCTCAGTCTATTTGGTGGTACAGGCAGCACAAAATGTCGTTACAATGCGGTGTGCCAAGAACTGTGAAGAGGCCATCAATGGCCGGGCGCAGTGGCTCATGCCTGTAATCCCAGCACTTTGGGAGGCCAAGGCAGGTGGATCACAAGGTCAGGTGTTTGAGACCAGCCTGGCCACCATGGTATAACCCTGTCTCCACTAAAAATACAAAAATTAGCCGGATGTGGTGGCACATGCAATTCCAGTTACTTGGGAGGCTGAGGAGGTTGCAGTGAGCCGAAATCACACCCTGCACTCCAGCCTGGGTGACAGAGTAGGACTCTGTCTCAAAAAAATAAAATAAAATAAAATAAAATAAAATAAAATAAAAAACATTGATAACTGTAAGGAGGCCTTTAATGGGATATTAGGGAGCACAGAAGGACTAAGTCAGGAAACACAGAGTGGAGACAATTAGTCTGGATTTTGCAGAACATGTAGAAGTTTGCTGTGTGGAGAAGAGAAAGAGAGCATTTTAGATGCAGGCAAAGGCCTGGAGTTACATACAAAAAGGAGCTGGTCTCTGGAGGCTTGGATTTTGACCAATTATTTGGGTAATTGGAGCCATTTTGATTAGGCAAAATCAGCCCAGATGAAGTAAGGAAGAGGGAGAAGAAACTCACCTGACCCCCTTCCTGTGCCTTTCCTGGGTTTCATTCTTTTGTTGTCAGAGGGAATGGGCTTGGAAAGTGTGTAATGGAAGAACGAAATGAATAACACTTTGAGAGAGTTGTTTTCACCCAGTGATGCATTTCAGAATCTCTTTGGGAAGTTTTTGAAATTTACGTGGCCAGGCCTGACATCTGACTCCGAGGCCCAGGGTGTGGAGCCAGCACTGACCTGCTCTGCTGAGCTTCTCATGGTGTCCTTGGTTGGGAACACCTGTCACGTGTGTTTCCTCTACTGGGAGAATCTGCCTATGGGAAGAAAGGGCACAGATGCTATACAGCCATCTCTGGAGACAGTGCCTGTGGAATTTTTCAGGGTAACCACACCCTTTATTCTGCTAGCTGGGTGAGAATTCTAATGATAGCAACATCTGCCAGTGTTCCTAGGAATCTCAATTTCAGAAGATACTTTCAAGTAAGATTTTCGAATCTCTTCTAGAGTTCCAGAGTCTGTTTACATCCCATTCCTTTGTTAATGTTTATAGTCGGGTTTTATCATCATATTAGAGACGGGGAAGAGGCTGACTGGGGCCTCCTTGGGTGCTGGCAGTGCTTGATTTCTTGCCTGGATATTGATTCCATGGGTGTATTCATGTTGTAAAAATTCAGTGAGCTGCTCATTCAGCATTTGTGCACTTTTCAGTAAATATATGATACTGCATTTGAAAGTCAATTTAGAAACAAATGAATATATTTAAGAGTTTAAATTATAGTACCATGAATGCAGAGACCGTTTTCCCCATGGCTAAGTCCCCAAAGGCTGATGTACTCCTAGGATAACTGGCCCCGTGGCTCTGTGCTTTGCCAAGGATGCAGTTTGGCACCCCAGCAGGGACACAGGGTCACCTGTGCAGAGAGCCTCCGTGGGCGGTGGGAATGGCAATCTTGGATTTCCTGACTTTTGTGCATTGATGGTTTCACTCACAGAGTCACTTTAACCCAGTTTTGTAGACTGAATGAAACCATTGGCAACTTTCTGATTTGTTTTTCAGCCTGAGTCGAAGCTGGTAAAGAGGCCAAGAATTCCCAAGCTTTCCCAGGCAAGTGGGGAAGAACACTGGGATGCCTTTTCCTCCTCCTCTGTCCATCTGCAGGCCAAGTGTGCATCAGTCACAGGCAAACTCTGAATCGAGCTTTGTGCAAGTCTCTGGAAAGAGACCCAAGATCGTGTGAGGAGCAAAAGTGACAGTGCTGGTGGCAGCGACATCTGCAGAGCCAGCCCCATCCCTGTCTGCAGCAGAATACGTATGGGAATCCTTTGTGCGAACAATCCACCCAGGGTAGAATGGGGCTTTTGACATCAGCTGAGACCCAGGCTGCCTTACAATGAGAGGCCTGTTGGTCAAAGGAAGGACTATTTAATGAACTGAGAATCTGAGGCCAGCTCTGGCCATCTGCACTTAGAATCATTAGAGCAACTCTACTGTAACTGGCAACATTGAATAATGCAACAAATTCATATTTCAAAATTGTGAACTTTAAAATTTTGTGTTTGTGTCTATGATGAAAAGCATTATATAAACATTTGATACTACCATTTTTTTAGTAAGGAAGCCTGAAAAAGTGTCTCTCTTTTGACTCTGAGGTCAATAATGATAATGGTTTTTCACCTACACTGGGATAGAAATGTTCTGTCAAGGATATGAAAGCACTTTATGAGGATGAAATTCATTAAAGCCCTTGATAATCAGGTAGGGAAGACAGGTGCTCACAATTGTCACCACTTGGTGAGTGAACACACCGAGGCTCGGGGAGGACAATGACTCAGGAACAAGGTCGAATCGCAGGTGGGGGGTGAAGCTGATCCCTAACAGCATCCTCCAGCCCCTAGCGCTGAGGAAGGACATGGAGGGCTTGCATCGACTTTTCCTGGCAGGCTTGTGATTCCCAGCCAGAATGCAGGTGGCAATGTTATGATTCCTGGCATAACCTTCAATGCTTCAATGATAATCTCTGCCAGTGCCAGGCACCAGCTGAGTGTCACTGTGCAACTTCCAGGCTTAAGTGACGCATGCCGAGGTTTTCAGAGCAGTCTCTCATTTATTAGTTGTGTTGGAAAGAAATCTCTGTTACCTAACTGGGTACCTCTGGATTTTAACAGCTGTGGTTTATAAGAGATTTGGGAGGTGGTTTGTTTTCAAAGTGCCTTTCACAAAGTAACACCTTAGATTGTAGTTTACATTCCGTTCCAGTAGGATAACTTGCAACACTTCTGTGCTCAGAAATCCAACTGTGCAAGAAAAGTCAGGTTATATTTTCATACAGCCCATTTTGGCAAATATGCCTTCACACTACTTTCCCTCCTCCTCACCGCTATTGGCAATAGTCCCAATGGAAGAGTTTTATGTCAAATGTTGAGTATCTTGGAAGCTGTCCTGCACAGACACGACTGCTTGGCTGTGTGTTGGAGAGTCGTGGTTGGACTGGGAGACCAGGAAGGTCACTTCTAGCCTGAGATGTTATGACTCTAGAACTAATTAGTTTCAATTCATAACATGAAATGCTACTAGCTACCATTTGGTAGGCTTTTTCTGTGTTCCAGGCTCTCTGCTAAGATCTTAACATTATTCTAATTACAAAATCCCTGCCATTATTAACCTCGTTTTACATAAGAACAAAGGGGTTTAGGGAAATCAAAAACTTGTCCAATGACACAGATTTAAGATTTAGCAACTGATGGCCACAAGGAAATGGATTACAGATTTTTCTAATTTGACGCTCTAAAACCGCAATTTAACCAGAATGAAATTTAGGGCTGCGTGCTGTGGCTCATGCCTGTAATCCTAACACTTTGGGAAGCCAGGTGTATCCCTTAAGCCCAGGAACTTGAGAGCAACTTGGGCAACATGGTGAAACCTGTATCTACAAAAAATACACAAATTAGACAGGTGTGGTGGTGTATGCCTGTAGTTCCAGCTACTCAGGAGGCTGAGAGAAGGGAGGATCGCTTGAGCCTAGGAGGTTGAGGCTGCTGCAAGCTGTGATGGTGCCACTGCACTCCAGCCTGGGCAACAGAGGCAGACCCCAGCTCAAAAAAAAAAAAAAAAAAAAAAAAGTAGGTACCTTGTGATTGCCCTTCTCTGAGATTAGCTCATGGCTCCAGCTCTCAGGGTGGCGAGTAATGATTCTGTGGTCAGATGCAGTTTTGAAGTCAGGCAAGAAAACCTTCAACAAGAGCTAGAGATGTCCTGTCTATGAATTTCTCCTCTAGGCTTAGGGATAGCCCTGGGATTCCTGTCATGCCAGTTAGAGATCCACTCATGGTAAGCAATACAAATGCCCCGGAAGAGACAGTGCATTAATTGTCACCCGTTAGCAGCATTGTGTGAATTAGTGTGATTTAACACTTGCCCAGAGGGATGAAACTCTAGCTCCATAGGGTAGGTCCTGATATTACTCCTGGAGCGGGCAGCCAGCTCAGCTCACGGGGAGCTCTGAGAAGTCTCTCAATGCCTCGCATGCAGCCCCTGCTCAGGAGTCATGTGTCACTTCACAGTCTTGCTTTCCGGGGGTCAAAGCATGATGTTTATGAGAAACAAATACTCAAAATTCTGACTTGTGCGAATACAGGATACATGCAACAAAACGACTGCAATCTATTTTTACCATGTGGCCTGAGAAGTCAGGTTTAATACGACTATGTAATATATAAATAATATATTTTCCACAAAAGGAAAATGTAAATAATATGTCTATTTCCTTTTTTTGTGGAAAATTACTCCCACAATTTGGTCCCAAGGGGGTCTTATTTGTCATCAGGTCTGTGGCTAAATGTCTTATAAAGGAATGCTTCTTTCTTTCCAGAGGGGTACAGGAACAGTCTACACTGACTGCTTTTACCTGTAAATGTTTTGAGAATTCAGAAGTCACTTTCCTTCCACAATAGGTGCTAGGCATTTTGTTTAAATAAAGCAAAAACCTTTCTGTCATAAAGAAGATGTTAATAACTATAGTGTTCTTAAAGCTATGCAAAATATACAAGTACAATCTAACACTCATGGTGAAAATACAGTAATTAAGAGCAATTCAAGTTTATTTTGTTTTGGTTTAACTTTGGAATTAAAATAAACTCAAAATTAAAAAAATAGAAAATGGTTTTATTACATGTCAGATAATTGAGATATAAAGTATATACCAGATACTGCAAGAAAATGTTTCATCTCATTTTAATGGGCACTCAATGCCCATTAAAAAATCAATACCCAATACAGATTTCATCCATGAAGCTAATATTTTCTCAGATTTTATGAGGGCTGTTTTTCAGCTCTGATGGTTTCAAAAACACTTTGAGGCTCAGGTGGAAGCTGTGTGGTGATGACGGGCTGCCTCCTACTGGCTGGCAAGAAGACGGGGTTTTCTGAGCCCAGCCCAGGGCCAGTGTCTCCTGCAAAACTACACTTCTGTGAAAGGGGTAGGACCAAATGCTAACCATGAGGGCCTTTTGGCTTCTGCAAGGAGATCACTGAGACTCTACAGATCACATAAAAGAAGCAAGGAAAATGAACTCCCATATGTATCTCTCTCACTGCCACTGTACCGTTTGAAAGATGTCCTAAAACTTCAAACGCATGCAGGCAGGTGAGATCTAGTCCACCTTTAAGGCCTATGAACTATTATGAGATTCTTTTTGTTCAACAAGTGAGGGGAGCATTTATAAAATGGTAAAAAAATTATCTTGGAAAGCATCCTCACTAGTAGAAGTACCTCATTAAATAGAGGTACAAAGGGTGGGGGAATTTAGGTGGGCCAAGGTTGGAATTGCATCCTGACCCCACACCTGGTCCCGCATGTCCTGAAGTGTGTGCAGGCCCCGCAGAGTCTCCCTCCTGCTGCAGGGCTCAGGCTAAGGGCATCTCTTGATGAGGATATGTGCTCCGAGGCCAGTGCTGCTGGGGAAACTTCTGCAGCTTCAGTGTCTCCTCTGGATTTGCTGACCTTCTAGACCCATTGGTCTTCCCTTGTCCTTTATAAAATTTGAGTCTTTGTTGCCTTTCTGAACACTAGGATTGCCATGGTATATAGAAAGGGGAAAGCATTGGAGGTGAAATCAATCCATCCGTCAATCAACAAATCAATTTTGAACTCACAGAATAAAATGTCCAGTGCAAGACAGGCTGGCTAAAATAGGATTTTGAAGGAGTTATACTTGAAATTTAATTATTAATCTATGTATCTTTGACACTGACATTTCACCCAAACATCCATTCAATATCTCCGATACCTGTCATGTTTCTTCTGTTTTTGTCTTATTAATTATCTTATTAAGGTAATAGTGTAAATCTTTCAAAATTCTTTTAGTGCTGGCTGGACAAATGAATCCTAAATTAGGGAAAGCAGATATATTTTGACTGGTACTTCTGTTATAGCAAACTGACCAACTACCAAGTGGACCTCTTGTAGCTACCCCATCTTAATCCTCTTTATGATTTCTTTCTATGTGCTTATCAATAGATCCACAATTCTCCTATTTACTCAGACACAACATTTGGGGACCTGTCACTCATTCATTTATTAATCTACTTGTTTTCTTAATTAATGAATATTTATGGAACGCTTATTAGGTCCCAGACATGGTTCTAGATGCTGGGAGTACAGCAGGGACCAAAAACTGATCATCTCTGCTTTGTTTAGCTTATAGATTAGTAGGGTAGAAAGTCAATAAACTTGATAAATACATTTTATATCGGATAGTGATATATCTTCACATGGCCTCTCCTTCTGGGTCTCTGTGTCTTCTCTTCTGTCTTTTATTGGGACACATTGGATTTAGGGTCCACCTGGATAATCTGAGATGTTCTCATCTCAAGACCCATAACTTAATTTAATCTACAAAGACCCTCTTCACAAGTAAGGCACAATCATATATTCCAGGTGTTAGGATGTAGATATATTTTTTTGGAGGGGGGAGCACCATCCAACCCACTACAAAGAAGAACACTGGGGTAATTTTTTTTTCAATTTAAAATTAGACCTTATTGGGGAGGCCTTTCAGAGAAGGTGAAATTTGAATAAAAATGTGAAAGGAGCAAAGGATCTGCAGACTCCTGGGGCAAATCACGCAGGTGGCAGGAAGGGCAGGTGTGAAGGGTTTGCCTGCATTGTTCAGGAACAAAGAGGCCAGGTTGGGTGCATTGCAGGCCTGGGTAATGATATAGGATTTTAAAAATTTATTTTAAGCCAGGCATGATGGCTCACACCTGTAATCCCAGCATTTTGGGAGGCCGAGGCAGGAGAACTGCTTGAGCTCAGGAGTTTGAGACCAGCCTAGGCAACATAGCAAGAACTCATCTCTACAAATAAAAAAATAAAAAAATTGACTGAATGTGGTGGTATGCATCTATAGTCTCAGCAACTCTGGAGGCTCAGGAAGAATGATCACTTGAGCCTAGGAGGTTGAAGCTGCAGTGAGCCATGATCGTGCCACTGCACTCCAGTCTGAATGACAGAGTGAGACCCTCTCTCAACAATTTTTTAAAAATTTCATATATATTTTTTCATTATTTTTCTTTTATATTTCAGAGATGGGGTCTTGCTATGTTGCCCAGGCTGGAGTGCAGTGGCTATTTTTTCTTTTTCCTTTTTTGTATTTCTAGTAGAGATGGGGTTTTATCACGTTGGCCAGGCTGATCTCAAACTCCTGACCTCAGGTGATCTGCCTGCCTTGGCCTCCCCAAGTGCTGGGATTACAGGAGTGAGACACCGGGCCCGGTCTTGTAGTGGCTATTCACAAGTGCAGTCATAGCTACCTGTAGCCTTGAACTCCCATGCTCAAGCAACCCTCCTGCCTGAGTCTCCTGAGTAGCTGAGACCACAGGCATGTGCACCAGCACTGCAGGCTGACACGACCTGACTTCTGCTTAACAGCACAATGCTGGCTGCTGTGTGAAGAATAGACAGAAAAGGCAAAGAGAGAGGCAAGAAGATCTGCTCAGATGCAATAGTCACACAGGAGTGGATGGTGGCTTGAACCACAACGGTCGCTGCAGAAATGGTTGGGTTCTGCTGTGTTTTAAAGACACCATTGACAGGATTTGCTTATTCATCAAATGTGGGGTGAAGAAAAAGAGGAGTCAAGGATGACTCCACATGTTTGGCCTGAGCAACTGGAAAAAATAAAGTCATTACTGAGACGTGGAAGACTGGGGGCATCAGAAGCTTAGTTGTGGACACTGCAGGCCATCCAGATGACATGGCTAGGAGAGAGTGGGGTATGCAAGTCTGCGGGACAGGGGAGGTCTGAGCTGGAGATGTACATTTGGGACTTACAAACCTAGAGAAGATACTTAAAGCCACGATATGGGGTAACACCACCAAGTGTGGAAAGGAAAGAGAAGTGTGCCGGGAACTGTGCTCTGGGACACTCCAGTCCTTAGCGCCCTGAGGAACCAAGGAATCTGAGAAGGAGAAGGTGGAAAATCAGAAAGCACGGTGTAGGTCAGACGTGGTGGCTCATGCCTGTAATCCCAGCACTTTGGGAGGCTGAGGTGGGTGGATCAGCTGAGGTCAGGAGTTTGAGACCAGCCTGATTAATATGGGGAAACCCCATCTCTACTAAAAATACAAAAAATTAGCCAGATGTGGTGGCATGCACCTGTAGTCCTAACTACTTGGGAGGCTGAGACAGCAGAATTGCTTGAATCCAGGAGGTGGAGGTTGCAGTGAACCAAGATCATGCCATGCACTCCAGCCTGCGTGACACAGTGAGACTGTCAATAAAAGAAAGCAAGGAGGGCCGAGTCCGGTGGCTCTTACACTTAACCCAACACTTTGGGAGGCAGAAGCAGGAGGATTACTTGAGCTTAGCAGTTCAGGATCAGCCTGGGCAATACATTGAGACGCTGTCTCTACAAATAATAATTAAAAAAAATAAATAGCCAGGCATGGTGGCCTGCACCTGAAGTCCCAGCTACTAAGAGGCTGAGGTGGGAGGATGGCTTGAGCCTGGGAGGTGGAGACTGTAGTGAGCTATGATTGCGCCATTGCCCTCCAGTCTGGGTGACAAAGCAAGGCTTTGTCTCTAAAAATAAAAAAAAAAAAATTTTTTAAAAGCATGAAGCAGGGAAGGCAAGAGAAGAAAGTTCTCGATTTTCTACTCATTCATCCACTCTCCAGTTATGGCCCACGCACATCCTCCAATGCAGCTATTTCTTCCTTTCAATCATTTCTTATCCCTTTCCTGTTCTTCCTACACTCATGTTCTTCCCCATTTTTTAGCACTAGAATCAGTTTGAGGTACAAAAGGTGAGATTTCTTTTTTAAAGTGTTGAGAAAAATAAAGCGTAGAAAAGAAACCCCAATGGTGGGATTTCAGACCCCATTCTTCCACCACGGGCATACTGGTTCCTCCTCTTTTTATTCTGTCTGCATGGTGGGGGTCCTTCTTGATCGGCTGGTGGAGGAGGAGAAAGGCCAAGCTTTGTTTGTGGACGGGTCAGCGTGGGGTAAGATGCAAGCCGACACTGGACTGCTGCTGCACTGCAGCTTCTCTCAGGCTGGCCCTGAAACACAGAGGTGACAGGAACGCCAAGGGGTGGTGAGTTGGGCAGTGCGCCTCATCATTCACTGAGCGCTAAGGAGAGTGACCGGGATTCCTGAACTAGGGCAGACGGCTGGGCTGGTGGGCCTAGGCCTGCAAGGAGAAAGCCTGGACCATCAGGGACAAGCAGGTCTGGGGCACAAGTGAGTGGCTGGGCACCGGCATGAAGATCTTGGTTTCTCTCTTTGGAGCCTGCCAGAGAGCATCCACCATGCCTGAGGCACTGAACTAGCAGGAAGAGAAGGGCTCACTCCGCAGAAGCCAGCCAGCCTTTTCATTGGCCACCCCAGTGCTGGTGGCATGGCAACACTGCAGATGGAATAGCCATGGTGCCGGATTCCAGGCAAGGCATGGGCCCACCCTGGAGACTCCGGCATGGTGCGATCCCTCTAAGCGACCGCCTGGGGCAGTTGGATCACATTGGACTCTGTAGCGTCTGGGTGGAAGAGAAAAAATAGGAAAGAAAAAAGACGAACACCTGACAGGAAGTCACTGACTGATAGGGAGTGCGGTCACCACTACTCTTGGTGTCTTTATTTCTGTGTCTGTATCACAAACAGGCATGCACATTTACATTTTATTACACTTTTCAAAATATCCACTAGGTGGAGAACTTGCACCAAGTTTGCCACAAACAGCGTTGCCCATCTAGAATCAATGGAGTTGCATTTATTTATTTATTTATTTATTTATTTAACCACTACTGAAATAAAATGATAGGTTCCAGCCGACAATGAAATGCATTTATGATTCTTCTTTGTGGCCTAAGCTTTTCACACATTTTAGGCCTGAAAACATTATACAGAATTACATTCCTCTTGTGATTGACTGTAACCATGGAATGTTTTAAGTAGGAAGAGATGAACTGTGTGAGGACAAGACTAACATTTTCACATAATTGTTTTTGCTGAACACTGCCTCTTGATTAGTTTATTGTGATTTATTCTAAGCTTTAAAAAATTTTCAAGGTGGTCTTTTTTTTCTGAAAGTGACTATTGATTGAAAGATAACTGTAGATTAAGAAAACAATTTTACTCATTAAAAGCCTTATCCATTGATGTGCTTTTACATCTCAATTTTCAAACACTGGGCAAAGGAATTTCTTTCTCCATGCATTGTTATTCTTCCTGATTATGGAGAAAGTTTTATGGAGGTCATAGAATGTAGGTTAATAGAATTTAGTATACTGTGCGTTCTTGGTTGCAGCTCCAAGCAGTGGGAATGTGGCCCCAATTTAGGAGCCAGCCAGCCCTGCTGCAAAAACATTGTACCAGGAATCCTTGCTGGCTCTGGAGGCCGCTGCTGTGCAGGCCTGTGTAGGTCCAGAGCCAAGAGCAGCATCTAGTTAGGGTCAGCCCTACGCACAGTCACAGCAGGGTGTCCTGAAAATAGCCTAGACCTCGGTCTCTAGCTCTTTAGAGCAGGGATTAGCAAACCAGCCCTTAGGCCAAATCCAGCCCGCTGCCTGCATTCCTAAGGCCCTCAAGCTAAGAATCGCTCCTACAAGCAAACATCTGCCATGGATTTAGGGAGAGGGAATGCTAACTTCCAATCATAATTAGGTGAACTGTTTTTCCTTCCCTGCCACATCCATTCTTCCCATTAGTAGACTTGTACTACAGAAAAATTATACTCAATTATTATTGCTATATTTTGAATTTTATCATTTAAAGTGTGTGGGAATTTATTTTCTCTCTTATTATATAAGTACATACATAATGTCCAAGACATTATGTATCTCTTGACCTACAAAGTCTAAAATAGTTACTATCTGGCTTTTACAGAAAAAGTTTGCTGACAGCTGCTTTAGAGGGATATTAACTTTTTGCTCCTCCTAAAATTATAGCTAAAATAGTGTGTGAAGCAAGTGAAGCTTTTCTGGAGAGAAGGTACCAGCTTTCTTTGATCTGAAAGGTGGCTATGATTAGCTACATGTTAAGAACCACCAGTCCC
Organism: Rhinopithecus bieti; assembly: GCF_001698545.2. NCBI lineage: Eukaryota > Metazoa > Chordata > Mammalia > Primates > Cercopithecidae > Rhinopithecus > Rhinopithecus bieti. Next base: position 1,834,142 of record NW_016808848.1, read on the forward strand.
ACTGGACAAAGGCCTGTCCATGCCATATAGTAATAATAACACTAATGGTAGTGGTAGTAGTAACTCGAAGTATTATGGGGCCAATACACAAAGATTGATCATGCATGCAAATATCTGTCTCCACAGTGAATTTAGGGGACCAAGTGGAGGGCTGAATTGAATTATTAAGAATTTGAGGACAGTTCTTTAGCCATAAATACAAAATATACAGATGCTCCTGAATCTATGCTAGGTTATCTCCCAAACCCATTGTATGTTGAAAATATTGTTTAAGTTGAAAATGCATCCAATACTCCTCATCTGCTGAACATCACAGCTTAGCCTTGCCTGCCTTCAACACGCTCAGAGCACTTACATTACCCTACAGTTGGGCAAAATCATCTAACACAATGCATATTTTAAATAAAGTGTTGAAGATCTCACGTAATTTATTGAATTTTTACTGAAAGTGAAAAATAGAATGGTTGTACATGTACTCAAAGTGCAGTTTCTACCAAATGAGTCAAAAACAGGAGTTACCCCCTCCGCCCCACCTTTTTTTGAGACAGGGTCTCACTCTGTCACCCAGGCTAGCATGATCACAGCTCACTGCAACCTTGAACTTGTGGGCTCAAGCGATGTTTCTGCCTCAGCCTCCTGAGTAGCTGGGACTACAAGCATGTCTGTCTAATTTTTAATTTTTTTGTAGAGACAGGGTCTTGTTATGTTGCCTGGGCTGGTCTTAAACTCCTGGCCTCAAGAAATTCTCCCACCTTGGCCTCCCTAAGTGCTAAGATTACAAGAGTGAACCACCACGCTTGGCAGGAGCCCTTTTTTGATGGACTTAAAGAAGAGCACAGACCTTAGCACTGAATATGCTTGTCATTTGTGTCTACAACTGAATGGCACATTGAATACGATTAACTGGGCATTTAAAACAGGTTACAATTAAATGTATGCAATGAGAGTTACTGAAGTTATTTATTCTTACGAATTTGAAGCTAACCTAACTATGACAGTATTCACAAGGAGTGAAGACATAAATTCTGTTATTTGGCATTTTCTGTGTCTCCTAGGGCCTATTCCGTTGTTCTAATAACAACTGCAAGACTCTGAGAGCTAACGCCTCTTGGAAAACAGAGAGGGGCAGAAAACCCTCTGACAACCAATAGTGAGTCCTTAGAATGCATGTTCAATATTTTAGTTCCATTCAGTTAGAATTTCTGGGAAGCTGAGCCTGTTCTAGGCTTTTCAGATCACACCCACATGAATATTCAAATAGTCTAAATGAATATTGACCAAACACACCCTTCACCTTCTTGGTGGCATGCGCCTGTAGTGTCATGTCAGCTACCCTGGAGGCTGAGGCAGGAGGAGTGCTTGAACCCAGGAGTTGGAGGTTGCAGTGCACCATAATAGAAGCTGTGAATAGCCACTGCACTCCAGCCTGGGCAACACAGCAACACCCCATCTCTTAAAAAAAAAAAAATCAAAACCCAAAAAAATCCCACAATGCCTGCTTCATTTCTGGAGGTGGCTCAGGTTTATCCTTTTAGCAAAGATGAATGAAAACACTGGGTCTTTAACCCACCCACTGGAAAGAACTAGGGCACAAAGGAAAATAGACAGGACTATTACCTGTCATCCAAGCCAGCATATTCTGGCCCAGCAATCTGGGAAGTGGTGTCTCAAATGACTGTCTTTTTCCTTCTTTTTTTTCCAACAGGATACTTGCTCCACCTCATAAAAAGGAGGAGGATTTGCACCCCTTCTTTGATTGAGCTGTTTATGTTGGTGTGATTTCTGGCAAATGCCTCTGAGGGCTTAGCTGAGTGATTTGGATACAACATTGCCGACTGTTCCAATTTAGGAAACTCTCATGAGATTGCACGATGACAAAGACTCTGCAGAGAGGCGCAGCCCCACAGCGTTCGGATGCTCTAATCGGAATTCTGCTCTGCAAAGTTCCTTCTAATCCTCTTGTACCCTGCTGTGGCTAGCAGTCTAGGGAAGGGCAGCAAGAGCGAAAGCTGCAGGATACAGATTTAATTCAATCTAGCAAACATTGACTGAGCACCTCTGGTGTGCCAGACACTGGGCCAGGTTCTGGGGCTATAAAGATTAATAGGATATAGTCCCAGAACTCAAGGAGGCCATTGTTTACAGGCAAAGAGCCACAACCACAGTGGATAATAAAACAGAAACGGGGATGGAAGGGAGTTTGCCACTGAAGGAATGACATGGATGTGTCTTTAATGATAAGGAGACCTTGATAGGGAGAGAAGGGCAAGTGGCCATCCAAGGCAGAGAAAACCTCACAAAGCTAAGGAGGTGTCAAAGTCCATGGTATTTAGGGTAAAAGTTGGAATTACTTTGTCTTGGGGAGAGGTGGGAGAAAAGACTAGAAATGTGCAGCAACTGAGGGGCAATTGTTTATTCATTCAACAAATATGTACTGCTGGGATATAAAAACAAAAAGAAACAAACAAATCCCTACCTATGTAGAGCTCACCTTTGGAGGCAGGAGGTGGAGTAGGGTGAAGACAGGTAATAAATAAAAAACCCAGGCAAATGATACAGTATATGTTTCAGTTTGCTAATGTTGCCATAACAAAGTATCACAAACTGTGTTGTTTAGGCAACAGAAGTTTACCATCTCATAATTCTTGAAGCTGGAAGTCCAAGATCGAGGTGTCAGCAGGGTTGGTTCCTTCTGGGGGTGGTGAGGGAGGATCTGTTCCAGGTCTTGTCCCCAGCTGCTGGTGGCTTGCTGGCAATCTTTGGTGTTTCTTGGCTTGTAGGAGCATCACTTAGATCTCTGCCTTCACCTTTGTGTGGTATTCTTCCTGTGTATCCCTGTATCCAAATTTCTTTTTATGTAAGGACATTAACTGTATTGGATTAGGGCTCACTCTAATGACCCTATCTTTAGTTAATAATCTACAAAGATCCTGTTTTAGTTCACTTTTGTGTTGCTACAAGGAATACTGAGCTGAGTAATTCATAAATAAAAAAGATTTATTTGGTTCACGATTCTGCAGGTTGTGCAAGAAGCCTGGTGTCGGCATCTCCTTCTGGTGAGGCCTCAGGAAGCAAAGTGGAGCCTTGCAGAGGTCACACGGCCAGAGCAGAAGCAAGAGAGGGAGGGGAGGAGGTGCCAGGCTCTTTTTAACAATCAGTGCTCATGGGAACTAATAGAGCTAGAACTCAACACTGTGAGGACAGCACCAAACGTTCGTGAGGGACCTGTCCCCACAAAACAAACACCTCCCGCCAGACTCCATCTCCAACACTGGGATCAAACTTCAACACGAGGTTTGGGGGACAAAGAGCCAAACCATAGCAGATCCTCTTTCCAAATAATGTCACCTTCACAGGCTCTAGGGGTTAGGACTTCAACATTTTTTGGAGAGACTCAATTTAACCCACAGCAGTCTGTGAGCATGTAATGAGGCTTTGGAGAAAGATAAAACAGCAACAGTGTATTGAGGAGGGCATCTGTGTGTGGCACAGGAAAGGAGGAGGTTTGCAGATCTCAAGAAGGTGGTCTAGGATACGGTTCACTGCAGAGGAGACATTTGAACAACATCCAGAAGGAGGTGAGGGAGTGAGGTTCACAAATGCCTGGGGGAAGAGTGTTCTCAGCAGAGGGAAAAGTGGTGCAAAGGCCTTGAGTTAGAGTGTGCCTGCTGGATGTGAGAGGGGAGGAGGCTGGTGAGGCTAGAGCAGGGTAAGAAGAAGGCCTTATTAGGAAATGAGGTCAGTGATCATGGGCAGCAGGGGCAGGCAGGGTCTTACCACCACTGGAAAGACTTTGACCCTAGTCAGGGAATAGTATGGCACAGAAGAGTGAGACAATCCAATTTCAGCTTTAAAAGCTTTCCAGGATTGGCACAGTGGTCCACAACTGTAATCCCAGCAATTTGGGAGGCTGAGGTGGGAGGATTGCTTGAGCCCAGGAGTTCAAGACCAGCTTGGACAACAAGGTGGGACTCTGTCTCTACAAAAAATTTTGTTTTTAAATTAGCTGAGTGTGGTGGCATGCACCTGTAGGCCTGGCTACTCTGAAGGCTGAGTTGGGAGGATCGCTGGAGCCCAGGAGTTTGAGGCTGTAGTGTCACTGCACACCGGCTTTGGCAACACAGCTAGACCCCTAAAAGAATCTCCCAAAACAATTTTAAAGTGACTTCCAAAATGCTTCTCCTAAAATATGAAATCTGTTCCATAGATTCCTATCAGATGATACACATCACCCCCTGCTTCCTCTTGACAACTCCATGATTTCTTTTTCTTTCTTTCTTTCTTTTTTTTTTTTGAGATCGAGTTTCACTCTTGTTGCTCAGACTGGAGTGTAGTGGTGCAATCTCAGCTCAATGCAACCTCCACCTCCTGGGTTCAAGTGATTCTCCTGCCTCAGCCTCCTGAGTAGTTGGGATTACAGGCATGCACCACCACACCTGGCTAATTTTGTATTTTTAGTAGAGACAGGATTCCACCACATTGGTCAGGCTGGTCTCAAACTCCCAACCTCAGGTGATCCGCCCACCTTGGCCTCCCAAAATGCTGGGATTACAGGTGTGAGCCACCGCAACCAGCCAACCCCGTGATGTTTTACAGCAGCTGACTTTCCCTGTACTGGCCCACAAAGCCGTTCCCTCCCTGTCCACAACTGCCTGCCCAGTCTGCCTGCCAAGTCTGCCTGCCACTGCTCTTGACCTCAGATTCTATATCGCGTTCTCACTGGACTGGTGCTTTTCAGGACTTTCCTCCAGTCCCCACTTCTCTATGCCCAGAAGAAGACTGTGATGGGGAACAGTAACCATGGTTTAATATCCTGCCTTTTTGCTGATGTTGTTCACCTTTGTGGAACAGTGGAAAGAGCATAGATGTTTGGGGCGGGTGCGGTGGCTCATGCCTGTAATCCTAGCACCTTGGGAGGCTGAGGTGGGTGGATCACGAGGTCGGGAGTTCGAGACCAGCCTGGCCAACATCGTGAAACCCCATGTCTGCTAAAAATACAAAGGTTAGCTGTGTGTGGTGCTTGTAGTCTCAGGTACTTGGGAGGCTGAGGCAGGAGAATCACTTGAATCCAGGAGGTAGCGGTTGCAGTGAGCCGAGACCATGTCGTTGCACTCCAGCCTAGGTGACAGTGAGACTCCATCTCAAAAAAAAAAAAAAAGCATGGATGTCTGAGCCAGGAATACTTGCATTACAATCAGGGCTTTGACAAGTGACAAGTGATCAAAGTGTGTCTTGATCACTCTCTGATCTCCATCTCGATGATGGACATAGCAATGTTTACTTAGTGGGAGTATTATAAAGGTAGAGGCAATGTGGTTAGAGTCATATTCAGTACCAGACTTGTAAGAGGCACTCAAGGAGTGGAAACTATTAGTATTAAATATTAGTTTGGAGCTCAGGGGAGAAATTGTTTGGAATGAGACTCTCAGGAGTTGTGAATATCTGTGGAAACTTGGGCAATTTACAATTTCCCAGGCAGATGGTGTAGAGAAAGAGACAAGGACCCAAGACAGATCATACACAATTAATTTAAATTTTAAATGACACTTAAAATTTCACCACATTTCACCGGTTTAAATTCAACTAATTTAGATTTGATGATATTGCAGGCAAAACTGGGTTGCAACTTACTTTTGTGCTATTTATGAGAAAATTAATAGGGGGAATGTGATTCAGAGCTCCTAATGTGGGGACGTTTAACCTACTTAAACAAGTAAACGTTTTAACGTTTTGTGAGAATCAGTTTAGTAGGATCCATTTATGTAGAGACCATGTGCTACTTGAAATGATGTAGAGATGTGAAATTGGAATTTTGGAGTCAGAAAGAATATAGATGATTAACATAGCCGCCTCATTTTAAAGATGAGGAAATAGAGGAACAAAAAGGTCAGCTGATTTATGCAAGCCCACACGGAACACGCCACAGAACTGAGCTGAGAAGCCAGGCCACATGACTCTTGTAAAGGTTCCTTTGGATAGGCTGGACGTGAATTTCTGCGTTAAAAGTCATCAACATTTTTTTTCTAGGCCACACCTGGTTAGCCATTAGTGTTTTTGCAAATTCTTGTTGGCAGTTAAGGGGGTGCTATTCACAAATTATTGTGTAACTCAGACTTACTATTAATTCATGCTAGTGTTCCCAGTGTGATTCTGGAATGGATTACAGAGATTTGGCTGGTTTACTTGGGCAGAGTTGTAAAGAGAGACCAGTATAATGAATAAAATCCTGTTGGCAGTATCACACCGAACGAATGTTCTTTATTCAAAATAAAAAAAATAAAAAATTGGCCTCTAAACACTCAATTTAACTCACTGGTCCTTAATTAGGACCATTGTAAGTTTAAGATTTGCTGTCCAGAGTAAATTTTCTGAATCTTAAAGTCTGGCTTGCTATGCAACTTAGTCTCAGTTAAGATACAGAGCATTTTATCCACAGTCAAGATACAGAGCATTTTATCCACAATACAACACCCTCCCCTTATGATCTCACAACAAGGAACTACGGGAAATGCACTTTCAGCGCCATGGCTTTTCAGCCTTCCTCATTGGCTGAAATGTGAACACGCACACATTTATCACATTGGTTGTGTTCTGAGAAAAATCAGCTAAGACGAATGGTCTTAAAGAGTGAAGAGTTTATGCAGATTATTGTTGTTTGTGAAACCTTTTTGGCCAAGAGTGTATGAATTCTCCAGAATTCTTACTACTTGACTTCAGGAGAATCCGGAAAGAAGGAATCCAGTGAGATTCATTTTCAAAAGGTCTGTGTGTTTGTTTGACATAAAAATGTGTACTCTTAGCATTTTTTTTTTTTTTTTTTTTTTTTTTTTTTTTTTTTTTT
>NW_016808848.1:1841199-1843889 GCF_001698545.2 Rhinopithecus bieti
CCCGGGCTGGAGTGCAGTGGCCGGATCTCAGCTCACTGCAAGCTCCGCCTCCCGGGTTTACGCCATTCTCCTGCCTCAGCCTCCCGAGTAGCTGGGACTACAGGCGCCCGCCACCTCACCCGGCTAGTTTTTTGTTATTTTTTAGTAGAGACGGGGTTTCACCATGTTAGCCAGGATGGTCTCGATCTTCTGACCTCGTGATCCGCCCGTCTCGGCCTCCCAAAGCGCTGGGATTACAGGCTTGAGCCACCGCGCCGGGCATTGTTGTCCAGGCTGCCAAGACAAAATAAATCAGTGTGTTAATTACTTGAATAAAATAACAGTAGAAAAACAGCTGCAACTAATGGAAAGAAAACAAATAGAAGTCTGAAGTGTTATTCCACTGTGGAAGATTACAGACTATGCTGGAATTATACACATTAAGAAATCAATGAGAATGGACGCTTCGGACCTCTTTAAATCACATGACCACAATTAACTGTATGGACTTCTTTCTACCTGGCGAGGAAGCAGACAAATTATGACTCACCCTTTAAAATCCAAGATATGCATGACTTTGTCTTTTCTTCTTTTTTTTCTCCCTTGCTTTCTCCTTGAATTTATAATTATGATGGGAAGAAAAATGTAGATAAGACTTAAACATATATTTTTGGTCAGAAGAACAAAGAATCTATAAAAGATATTGGCATGAACCCTACTGCATTTATCATTTTTCCAAAGCATGTGGCTGGGATGTTCCAGATGCCCTAGGGCCAATCGTTCGTGCTGCAGGGTACTGGAACTTGCTGCTCCTTCTGCCTGGAACCTGCTCTTTCCTTGTCTGGTGAACTCTGACTCATGATGCAAAATTCAGTTCAAATACTTCCTAGTGACCCTCCCTGCAGACCAGGACCCCAATGTGTGCTGTCATTTCCTCCTGTACTTTTCCTTCATAGCTCTTCTTGGACATTGTAATTAAGGATTTACTTGATACTTTGGTCAATGTCTGCCTCTCCCTCTCAATGGTAAGATCCATAGGGCAGGGTCCTAGGTTGGTTTTCTCATCACTGTATGCCCAGGGCCTGGAATAGTGTTGGATTATTATTATTTTTTAATACCAATAGCTAGTTTTAATTTTTTTAAGGAAATACTACAATTTAAAAAAGTTCCAAAAAATTAACAAAATTTCCAGCAATGATTACTTTTGAAATGCAAAGATTTGAAGCATAATTTATACAAAACTAAAACCGAAAGGATTTATTCTTACTTTTCCTTTTAAAAAAATCCTGACAATTTGTCACAAGAAAGTTCAGCAAGTTACAGCAGCTGCAGCCTCCATCACCCTTGGAATCACTGTCCCTCTTCATGAGGACAGAGTGCCACATTGAGGGCAGCAACACGTCTTCAGTTGGTTTCTTAGGGTTTTCCTCCAAGTCTGTGTTACTCGCTCCAGATTCAGACAGTTTCCACTCCACCTTATCTCTTGTCAAGTTCATGCTGCCAAACACCAGAGGACGGATAAACTGAGGCTTGATATCTCCTTCCAGGTAAACAAATATCGTGGGCAGATTCCTATCAGGATAATTGGGTGTGCAGGTTGTTGTTGAAATGGCTTTGATAAATTTGACATTAGGAAACTTCCTGGCAAGTCCACTGAGGTGCTGATTTATCAGGGCACGGGGGGAAGTCCTTGTTTGTAAAGGTGCAAGATGACCCGCAAACCCTCACCAGGTAACTTCTTGAACATAATCCTTTCCTGAGACCTCCAAGACTTCTCCACATTTATTCTTCAGTTTAGGTACTTTCCACTCACCCAGTCTCTGCTGCCTGTACATTTCAATAGCATGTTCATCCTCCTCATTACATTTGTCTTCATGACCCTCCAACTCTTCAAAGTCATATCTTCATATGTTTTCACCACTGACTGTTGGAGGATACATTGCTACTCTTCCTCCTTTTTCTCCAATTCTTTCAGACTTTCCTTGGCGGGAAATTACATAATTACATCTTACACAGCAAGGGCATCTTGAAAGAACTCTGTCTGCATTGGGGTACTGCATCTTGTTTGCAATTGCTCAAGCCAGTTGCGCTGTGGTGCCCCCATCCCTCCGCTCCCTTTTGCCCAGAGTTGGATTCTCAATCAGTATTTGTTGAGTAAAACAACAAACCTCTGCCCGCTCAAGCCTGTAATCCCAGCACTTTGGGAGGAGGCTGAGGCGGAAGGATTACTTGAGGCCAGGAGTTCAAGACCGGCCTGGGCAACATAGTGAGACCTTGTCTCTACAAAAAGTACAAAAAATTAGTCAGTGTGGTGGCACTAGCCTGTGGTTCCAGCCACTTGGGAGGCTGAGGTAGAGGATTCCTTGAGCCCACAAGGTTGAGGTAAAGTGACCGGTGATCACGCCACTGCACTCCAGCTGGGTGACAGAGCAAGACCCTTTCTTAAAAAACCAAACAAAACACTTTAACTAACAATAATGCCCACTGTTTATGTAATGTTGTTGTGTCAGGTACTGTAACAAATGCTTGCCATATTTTAATTAAATATCACTTCACAAAGTTTTACTTTATTCCCAATATATATATAACACTATCTTCATTAGTCAGTCATTTGATATAAGTCCAGACCTTTTCTTTGATTATGAGTTCATTGATTATGAGTTCACTGATTGGAAGTTCTTTAGTTTTTTTTTTTTTTTTTTTTTTTTTTT
>NW_016808848.1:1845717-1866103 GCF_001698545.2 Rhinopithecus bieti
TTTTTTTTTGCATACAACACATCTATAATGCCTCATTTATAATTTCTAAAATGTCTAGGATATAAGAACACCTGCAATGGAATTTGAGTGCAGAATCTTTTAGATTTTAAAACTTCTCCCAAACCAATTTTTCTGGCTAATCACCAACAACTAATTTGACAGCATTTTAAAATGATTTGTCTTTTATTTTTTGTCTTTGTACTTTATGGGTATATAAAATGTTTGTTCTGTAATTAAAATAGCAACTAAAATTGGCACATTTAAAAACAAACACAATTGTATTTTGGTGGTGAACCACTGGTAGGCGGGGCTTTATCTTCTTGTGGGCCTGCTTGCATGGGGGATTCTGGGAGTGTGCGGAAAAGATATTGATGCTAAAGGGAGCTGGGAAGATCTTTTTTCCTCTAGAAATGCTGAATAAACTTTGTGTTATGTGCCTGTGTTTCTACTGTGACTCATCACATGAGGTCAGGTGTGAAACTTTCAACTTTCCACAGGTGGCATCATGTTGGCATTCAAAAAGTTTCAGATTTTAAAGCATTTTGGATTTCAGATGTTCAGGATTTTAGGAATGCTTAACCTATAATAGGAATCTCAGAAGACTGTACAGAAAAAATGGGTAGGAGGAAATATTTCAAGAAATAACAAAAGAGGTTTACCCACAGCTGAATGATCCCAGAATGTTTCCCAGAACAATGACTAGGTAATAGACTCATTTCAACTTACCACTGTAAAGTTTCCAGAAAAATATTAAAAGAGAACAAGAAATTTCCAGAGACAAAGAAAACAAATAAGCAAAAAAACAAAGTCACTTATAAAAGAACAAAATCAGACTATCTTTTGAACTTCCCCTCAGCAATCCTGGATTACTAACGAATACTGGCATGTACTTTCTTTTCTTTTCTTTTTTAAGAGAAGAGCCGCCCCCTGTTGCCCAGGCTGGAGCGTAGTGATGCGATCTTAGCTCACTGCAGCCTTAAATTCCTGGGCGTGGCACAGGCAGGTCTTGAACTCCTGGCCTCAAGCGATCCTCCTGCCTTGGCCTCCCAAGGTGCTGGGATTACAGGTGTGAGCCACTGCACCCAGCTGGAATGCATGTTCTAAGTTACAAGGCAACACTATTTTCAATCTCACATTTTATACTCAGCAAAGCTCTCAATCAAGAATGAGGGTAGAATGAATAGCTCTTCAGGTATGTAGGATTTAGGTTTACTTGTTCCATATAGTTTCTTAGGGAGTTACTTGAAGGACACGATCCAGTTCAAGGAGGGAATAAATCAAGAAAGAAGGCATAGGGTCCATCTCAGAGGAATAACAAAGTGAGGTTCCCGCATCATAGCTAAGGAGCACATCTGCAGACCCTCTTAGTCTAGATGGAGGCACAAAGAGGGAAAGATCTGGAAAAATGGGAGACTGACGATTTGTGGGATCTTTGAGAAACTGGAAAAGTAAAGATTTGATACAGGCAAGCAATGCAAAGAAGCAATTGAAGCAGAAGAAAGGGGAAACAGGAAAAGGGAAAGGAGGAGGAAGAGGAGGAGGAGGAGGAGGAGAAACTCTTAAAGAACACAAAAGAACACAAAAATTTGGAATGTAATAATAATACTTGGCAGCACAGTCAATAATATTACATAGGCATAATAACAGAAATAGTGTTTGCTGATTTTCAAATTTTCAGATCAATCAAAGAACAAGGGAAAGAAGACTTGATTATGTATACACACAAAAAAAGAGTTATCAAAACTGACAAGAAAAAGTAAGTCAAGGTACTTAAAGTAGTGCTGAAAGTTATAAGGTAAAGTGGAGAGAAAAGAAGAAAGAAAAAGACCACTAATAATCCCTTTTTACCACGTAAGAGCTCAAGAGATATCTGCATATTTATATGCAGTATTTAAGTTAAAAGATAATCAACAGGCCGGGCGCGGTGGCTCACGCCTGTAATCCCAGCACTTTGGGAGGCCGAGGTAAGTGGATCACGAGGTCAGGAGATTGAGAGCATCCTGGCTAACATGGTGAAACCCCTTCTCTACTAAAAATACGAAAAAGTAGCCGGGCGCTGTGGCGGATGCCTGTAGTCCCAGCTACTCGGGAGGCTGAGGCAGGAGAATGGCGGGAACCTGGAAGGTGGAGCTTGCAGTGAGCTGAGATCACCACTGTACTCCAGCCTGGGAGACAGAGTGAGCCTCCATCTCAAAAAAAAAAAGAAAAAAAAAAAAAGAAATCAACAGAGGAACGAACAATTCTTACTTTCAGTGGCAGGAGGGGAGGAGAGAGGAAGGCTGTCATGCCTTAGAAAGTCCATAGGTGTCGATACTTAATGTATCAAACCATAGTGATTTAAGCTTGTTATTTGGAGAGCAGGCAACTACCAGAAAAACTAAAAATAAAAAAATTATCATAGTTCATATAGTGCCCCTGATACACAGAATTGAGATTGTGGAGGCCTGGGAAACACAATTGTTGCTTTTCATTTTTAAACTCTTCTTATTAAATTCGAGCACTCATTAGCTTCATCAAAATTTAAAATATATCTATTTAAAAATAATGCTAGTGGGCCGAGTGCAGTGGCTCACGCCTGTAATCCCAGCACTTTGGGAGGCCAAGGCGAGTGGATCACAAGGTCAGGAGTTTGAGACCAGTCTGACTAACATGGTGAAACCCCGTCTCTACTAAAAATACAGTAATTAGCCAGGTGTGGTGGTATACACCTGTAATCCCAGCTACTCAGGAGGCTGAGGCTGGAGAATTGCTTGAACCCGGGAGGCAGAGGTTGCAGTGAGCTGAGATTGTGCTATTGCATTCCAGCCTGGATGACAGAGAAAGACTCTATCTCAAAATAATAATAATAATAATAATGCTAGTGAACATATCACATTAAACTTTGGTTATTGCTTGGTTATTTCTTCTATTCTTTAGGAAAAAAATTTGACTAGCTAAATTATAACAATTATTATTATTTCTAATACTGAGAAAAGTATTTCAACATAGGCATGTGTCTAGGACAGGGGACTCCAAAAGCTCTAATCAGTCTTTTGCTTTTAGTAAACCTAGGAAAATGTGTTAATGTTTGGCCACAAGGCAGTCTTTTCAAGGGTGAGATGTTTTTGTAGCTGCCTCTATTATTTTCTCCAGAGGACTGCAGAGTGTGAAGACTATAGACAATTGCTAAGTTGCTTCTCAGGGCGTTTCCAGCCAGTGTCAAGGAGATGGCCACCTTTGTGCCTCTCTGGATGGGAGCTGGGGTGCATGAAGGCTTGGTGTTTGTCCTTGTACTCAAGGGTGTTAGATGGGGCATCCTGTGCTTTTGCTCAAGTGTCAACTTTCCAGAAAGGCTATCCTGGGCCCTGCTTTCTGAAGCAGTGTTCCCTGACCCCACCCTTTTCCATTCCTTTACCCACTTTGTGTTTTCTAAACTTCTCCTCACCTAGCATTATGCTATACAGGTTTTGGCTTTTGTTTTTAGATTTGAGGTCTCCCTGTTTTGCCCACGCTGATCTCAAACTCCTGGCCTCAAGCAATCCTCCCACCTCACCCTGACAGTGCTGGGATTACAGGCACGAGCCACTGTGCCTGGCTGGTTTTTGTTTATTCTCCATCTATTCCACACCAAAAGGTATGATGTACCTTTTGGGGGAAAAATGTTATTTTGCTCACTTCTCTATCTGTTGTTCTTTCTATTATATTTCTGTTTTTTTTTTCTTTCATATTAAGTCTTTCAAATCTGGTGTATATTTTACATTTAAGTTGCATCTTTATATTACTCAATAGCCACATTTTAAGTGCACATGCTCAGGACAATTCCTGAGTGTCTTCCGGAACATACTCTCTCACTTACTGAGGTCTCTCTTCTGGGGCATTTGGGGGCTTCCTTTCTGGGGAAGCAGATAGGAAGAAGCAATTAGCTACCTGAAAAAGTAGAAGGTTCTAAGAAACTGTGAAAGTCCAGAGCAACAGCCCTCCTTGGTGTTTATTGGATTTTAAATGGGTTTAACCTTAAGTTTGCTTAGTGACTGTCATGCCTTTACCAACATGTCTCTCAGTGATTTTTCTGGAGGTCAGTAACACCTAACTCCTCTCTCCTTTGTTATTGGCTGGGCAAAAGGCTTCTGAAGTTCCTTGCCTCCTACCTCTTAAGGTGTTCTTTCATATCTCAACCACTGGGTCTTGGGTGACATTAGCTGGTAATGGGGCTGTGCAAAGGGCTGAAACCACAGATTTAGATCCTTCTAGAAAACTCCAGATTAAGCACTTTGCTCTCAATGTCCTGTTTTATTTACGGAAATCATGCTAAGTCTATTTCTGTACGTCATTTCTAGGACATCCCTATTTAACCGCGTTTGCTCTCTTCCTTTGTTCATAAGAGATAGGATTGTGTTGATTACAAGAAGGAGGCAACACTGTCTTGTCATTGCCACTGAATACGATTAGTGTCTGTCTGCAAAGCAGCTCCTAAGGCACTGAGGGAAGGGGCTTATTGTCAGAGCACCAGGGCCCAATGTATAGCCATGCAGCAAGGTTTGTTGGGTGCTAAATAAATATTTCCATAACACACTCGAACAACTACTTCTTTCTTTTGGCTAATTACTTGGGAACAATATTAATTATGAGCGACTGTGGCAAGTTTCACTTGTAAAATGATTTATGCAACTCTGACAAGGGTATTGGGACCCGATAGGAACGTAAGAGCAATCTGAGTATATGTGAACTTGCTGTTCTTCTTTAGTTACCCAGTACTGAAAATGGAAAGTTTTGAACATTCTTGAAACATTTTAAAACTAAGACCTAAAGGCCCATTAACAGAAATATGATTTAGTTTAGAAAATNATCCCATGTTTTTTTTTTTTTTTTTTTTTACCTCATGTTATCCCAGTGTGAAAACTGTCTTTTGCCCAATCTCTAAGACTAAGGTCTTCATCGGAACCCTGGATCTCAGCTGTCAGAACTTTGCCTACTCTAGGTATTTTTTGTTGAATACAGTATTCCCGTTTAACAAGTGTGATGGCTCAGGTAGAGATATGCTGCTGATAGGAAGAAAGGATTTCCTAATAGTGAGTTTTTACTCTGCTTATGGCTGCTTACATACCTGCTAGAAGTCAGTTTAATCTTGCAGACTTCTATTTGGCATTTCAGCCACGTTCCCTATACTTTCCCAAATGTCAGTTGTTCTCTCTGTAAAACTTGCAATGGAATTTTTACTGGCACGCAAGTGTAGATTCAACCTTTTTGCTTTTTTCTTCAATCTCTATCAGCAAAATGAGGCTTGGGATTTGATGGGGTCATGTCAGAATCAAATTCCCTTAATTCTCATTCTAACACAGTGTTCTATCTAGTTGAAAGGTCTTCTGCTCTCCCGACATTTATTTTTTCTACACGTGTTGTATCTGAGGAGGGAGTATGAGAGTCTTGGGTTTTACATATCAATCGGAACTGCAGCAGGGATGGCTGACGTTAGTCCTGTCATGGATTTTTAACTACAATGTATGAGTTGGAAGTTGTAATTATTGAAGGCCTTCATCTAAAATGACTTTACAAAATATTGTGTTCATTACATTTCCAGATTTTTTCCATGTTTTCAGTCAAGACTCTTGTTTCATCTTGTAATACACATTTTAGAGTGGCAACATTAAACTATTCGTTGGTTTTTTTCAGCTTTGTTTTTTTTTTTTTTTTTTTTTTTTTTTTTTTTTTTTTTTCTTTTTTGAGACGGAGTCTCGCTCTGTCACCCAGGCTGGAGGCAGTGGCACGATCTCGGCTCACTGCAAGCTCCGCCTCCCGGGTTCACGCCATTCTCCTGCCTCAGCCTCCCGAGTAGCTGGGACTACAGGTGCCCGCCACCACACCCGGCTAATTTTTTTTGCATTTTCAGTAGAGACGCGGTTTCACTGTGTTAGCCAAGATGGTCTCGATCTCCTGACCTCGTGATCCACCCGCCTCCGCCTCCCAAAGTGCTGGGATTACAGGCGTGAGTCACTGCGCCCGGCGTTGATGTTTCATTTTCTAAGGAACAATACTGTTTTCTATTTTGTCATTGTGTCTCCAGTGTTTTTTGAACCCATTTTGGTGGCTTTATTCTGGATTGTTTGAAAATGTTTTCCTTCTCTGGGGGGTCTGGAGAAAGAGCCTGAATTTCTCACTATTCAGTTTCTTTACTGGCAAGAATAAAATTATACCCGTAGTGCTTAGACTAAATTATGTGATTTCCTCCTCCTAAGCCACAAACCATAAATGATGTTGGAATCATCTGTTATGGAAACAAAGTTTCATAATCTGAAATATCTGGCTTTAATAGTCATATAATAAATGGTTGGGTGTGGGAGCTCAATCCTGTAATCCTAGTACTTTGAGAGGCCAAGGTGGGTGGATTGCTTGAGGCCAGGAATTCGAGACCAGCCTGGCCAATGTGGCAAAACCCCTTTCTACTAAAAATACAAAAATTAGCCAGCACAGTGACACACACCTGTGGTCCCAGTTACTCTTGGAGGCTGAGGTGGGAGGATTGCCTGAGCCCGGAGGTGGAGGCTGCGGTAAGCCAAGATGGCACCACTGGGAAAGAGAGGGAGACCCTGTCTCAAAAAAAAAAAAAAAAAAAAGTGTTGTAATAAATGATACTGAGATAATGGTAGAGATGTCTGGGATGAATAGAAATTTAGCTCCAGAACTGAGGCCAGAATGAAAGAGTCTGCAGATGGAGGCACAAATAGAGGGCCAATTTCCATCTTTCTGTTTTACATTTTCCCAGGGCATCGTATTTAAGATACATTGGCTTCTTCTGTTTTGCATTGTAAAGATGGACAGATGGTGAAATGGGATCAAATAACAGAAAGCTGACATATCCTGTTCCCAAGCAGTTTAGCAGGTTCATAGATTAAAGGGTAAGCCCTTTCCCCACCAAGAGGGCCTTATCAAGTCTCTGACTTTGGGTCACAAATTTGATGAAATTAGGGAGGAGTGGTCTAACTGCAGATTGACATGGCTTTGAGCTTGTCACCAAAGAAACATTCCCATCTGCCAAAATAGTTAACAATAGAATACATAAACAGTTTCCCCTGGAACTAGTTTATTCTTTTATTTTCTTAAGCTCTAAGTCAAACCACAATATCTTATCAGCACCTTTTGATGGGGTTTATTATTGCTTTTCTTTTAACATGGAATTTTTACATTTGAATTGTTAATATGCTTTAAAATAAAAGTACTGACTTTTTATTGGGCTTGCAAGGGTTCTACATTTTTTGGAAAGTTTAGATAGAAACAAAATGTTTACTTTTCAGTTGAATATATCTAAATTGAAAAGGATAAAATTCACACCCTTTGTCCCTGAAAATAAGTCTAAGCATTTTATTATATGCAGATCATGTGATTTAATTTTATGAACAATGAATGATCTTAGTTGACAATTGGCTTCCCTTTGAAAGTATTTCCAGAAAGAGGGTCTTCAGAAACAAACAAAAAAAAACCTCTTCATTTTTAATAGACTCCTCCAACCTACAACTGGCTTATAGTTAACAACCCTACAAAACAGGTAAATCCAGTTAATTACATTGAGGTCAATTCAGCCAATTATCTTAGGGGTTTGATAGATACTTACACTACTTAAAGTTGGGTGCTCAACTGGTGTTTTAATGAGGTGGTTTTGTTTTTTTTTTGTTTTGCTGAGATATTGGTAAATAATTTTCCCTGCAAAGATTATTGTTTCTATATTCTAAATAACAGAGCTTTGAGACCCAGCTACTTCTTTTTCTGTGTATTAGAGTAGAAAACCTTGTCTGTGTCCCCCTGTACTCTCTGCCCTCCTCTGTGTAGGCACTGAGGCTTTCTATTCTGTGTGTGACCTTTTAGGTGCCTTTTTTATTTTATTTTATTTTTTTGAGACAGAGTCTCACTCTATCACTCAGGCTGGAGTACAGCGGCATGATCTCAGCTCACTGCAATCTCCACCTCCTATGTTCAAGTGATTCTCCTGCCTCAGACTCCTGAGTAGCTGCGATTACAGGCACGCACCACCATGCCTGGCTAATTTTTGTATTTTTAGTAGAGACTGGGTCTTGCCATGTTGGCCAGGCTGGTTTCGAACTCCTAACCTCAGGTGATCTGTCCACCTTGGCCTCCCAAAGTGCTTGGACTACAGGCGTGAGCCACTGTGCCCAGCTCAACTTATAAGAATCTGCTAACTTCACTCCTGGCTCAGCCGACTGAGCCTGAAGTATATGTGTCAGCTTTTAAATGGCAACACAGAATGTCTGCATGTCTAAGTACTTGTCAAGAAGGGTTACCCTGATTCTAGGGTACTCTGAAACAAGATTTATGGAATTATGCCTGAAAAATTTGCAGGCCATTTTCTAGATATTCACTTTGATTTTTGCCTGAAACTTAAATCAAATAATTTTTTCCTCCTACAGTGAAATTACTGAACTCTGTTGATATAACATGTCATAAATATACTTTGAAGCAATATTACAAATGACCTTATGAATTTTCTTGTTTTTACTCTAAGAATAATGGTAAAGATTACGGGTGCTAAATTAAAGAGAAACTTCCTTATAAAGCTCTATCCATAGGAGATGTTTCTCAGATTTCAGATACTGAGGATGAAGTAGATTTTGTTTATGATTCACTTTTTTTGAAGTGCCTGCTAGACAGCTCAGAGATAAATATTCAGGCCACCTCAAGCAAGTGCACATCATTATATGGCTTGCATTCTATGCATTAATTTCACTTATAGCTTCATTTTTTATCTTTCTAACATTATGTTTCTATAAACTCACTTCCTACTTGTTATCTAGTTTCCTTGTGCATATTTTTAAAATTTTAAATCTTTCTGGAAGTAGGTAAGGCACAAATAAAGAAATAGCACAGAACTAATTACATTTTTTTTTGGGTTTAGAACCAATTAAAATGTCCACAGGGTACGATCCCAGTGGTAGGAAGTGACTCCAGCATTCATGACAGTGGGTGGGGCCTTCAGCAGCTTGGAGGCAGCAGGCTGTGTCCCCCACTAAAGGGAACAGGAACAAGATAGCAATAAAATGACAGATGCAGACAGGATATGAGCCTCCACCCCCCAGAAAAACCTCACAGAAGTAATTGGGGATGGGGATATTTTCTAACGGGATGGGCTCTAATTGCAGACAGATGGAGGAATGAGGGATACACACTTACCTACTGTTCGGACAGCTCTCTTTTAAACCCCAAATTGGGCTGGCTTAAGGAGAGACATGCTTTAATATACAGATGTAGCAAGCAATTCTTCAGTGTGGATTTTGAAGGAAACTCTGTCTTCACCAACCTGCTACAAAGACTGACATACCATGATATAAACTTACCCCTGAGGATGAAAGTTTTTTATTTTCAAGAGTCTTTTGTTGAAGATCAGATAAATGTGAAGGTAACATGGTGAGACTTGGCTATTGCTAACAATACGTGGGAAGGAGGGAATATAAAACAAGGTGTGTTGTAGGGGAAAGCGTTTGGGACATTAGGCCTAGGCTGGGGAAGTGGGAGGCTGTCTGGTGCTGGGAGACACAAGAAAATACCATTAGGGCACAAGGGAGGATTTTCCAACAAAGCCTCAACCTCACTTTTTTTATTGACGGTAATTCTCACTTGGCTCAACTCTCTATCTTCTTCCCCTTTTTCTTTACTTTTCCTGCCTTTTCTTCATCAGTTTCTAAGACTTGTTGACTATTTGCTACTGACATCACTTTTGGAGCCCACACAAACTCCTAGCAGCAGCTGCAGCCTACAGACTTCTTTCCTGCCTCCGTTCTGGGGCCACCTGCCATCCTTGTGCCAGTTCTTCTCAAGAGGGGTTTCACTTACAACCTGGAGCCTTTCCTTTATCTACCCTGGCTGGGGGGAATACTTTTTCCCAGGCGTGTCCCTGTAACTGACCATCTCCACAGAGATTAGAGATCCAGACCTCCCTGTCTGTGAAGCTGAGGGGGCGCCTGCCACTTCCACTGGAGTCACCCTGGTTCCCTGGGTAGTTTCCTGAAGTTGGGCTCTCTCCGCCACTGCCTTCATACACAGAGTCCCACGCCAGCTCACACACCAAGGTCTATGCTTGTCAAGAAGCTGTTAAAACAATGCACCCAGGGCTCCCGAGACCCCACAGAGACATAGGGTCATGCCACCCTCTGCCTTTTCTACATTTACCCATTGTCCCCAGGACTCAGATACTACTCCATGAAGTCTGTTCAAGGACCCATGTCAGAATAGACACAAATCTTTCCCCAAATATCTTGGAGTCCATAGTCAGCTTTCTTTGATAGAGAACTTGCATTTCACTTTGAAGTTTTAACTACAGGCATATAAGCCCATCTCTGTGGACCTGTTTCAGCCATGAATTGAAACAGCATGGTCGGGCATGGTGGCTCATGTCTGTAATCCCAGCACTTTGGGAGGCTGAGGCAGGTGGATCGCTTGAGGTCAGGAGTTTGAGACCAGCGTGGCCAACATGATGAAACTTCATATCTACTAAAAATACACAAAATTAGCTGGGCGTGGTGGTGCATGCCTGTAATTCCAGATACTAGGGAGGTTGAGGCATGAGAATCTCTTGAACCTGGGAAGCGTAGGTTGCAGTGAGCCGAGATGGCGCCACTGCACTCCAGCCTGGGTGACAGAGTGATACTCTGTCTCAAAAATAAAAAACAAGCAAACAAAAAACCCAAAACAGCGTGCAGCTCCATCTTTTGAAGTGGTAAGAGGGATTGAGATGTACCTCTGGCCCTGCATCCAGGCCCATCATTGGCCAAATATACTGACAACAATGTTCCTCAATATGTGGTCAGTCCTACTTCTGGTTTTCATTTTTGATAAACTGATTTATCAAAATGTTTTACCAATTGTTTTCCAGTGTGATATTTAAGCTGTAGGGAGTCCTTACAATTATTGCAAATTGATAGATAGGTCATGTAGGTAGGTAGGTAGGTAGATAGATAGATAGATTTTTTTTTTTTTTGCTGGGGTTTTGCCATGTTGCTTAGGCTGGTCTCGAACTCCTGGGCTCAAGTGATCCTCCTGCCTTGACTTCCCAAAGTGTTGGCATTACAGGCCTGAGCCACCATGCCAGGCCTAGATGATTAACTGTTTAGAAAACAAATCTGTTTATTTGTAATCATTTGTAAATGAGTCCCAGATGCCATATAAAGAACTTTGGCACATTATTTTAATTTCAAGTTTAGAGCGCAATGGGAAGGGGTTGCTCGTATCTACTAGATATTCATAGCATCCAGTATCATCAATGTTCTTGCTGAATTATCTCATTTGTTTTCTGATGGTCCCAATCCCCTTCTTAGAGAAAGTAATTAGGTTTACTAATGCTCGTCTTAGTCCATTTGGGCTGCTCTAACAAAATACTATAAACCGGGTGTCATAAACCACAAATTTATTTCTCAGAAATCTGGACGCTGGGAAATCTAAAATCAAGGCACCAGCAGATTTGGTATTTGGCGAGGCTTTCCGTTTAATTGGTGGCGCTTTCTCACTGTGTCCTTAAGTGGTGGAGAGGATGAATGTACTCTCCCCCTCCGTACCCTCCCCCAACAGCCCCTATCTGTTTCCAGGCAGAGGGTAAGAGGGGCTTGAAAATTTGCCCGAGGCGATCCACCTCCCAGCTGCCAGAGAAAAGGGCTTTAGTTCTTCCCCTGCCTGTGAAGTGCATACGCCCTGATTTACCGATTTGCGCCCTCTCCTGAGTTCTGGCCAGGTGGCTTCTCGCCTTGTTCAAATTGCTAGGCTTGGCTCTCTCATTTGACTCAACTCTAGATAAAGTTAGAAACTTCCCCGCAAACAGACCGACTTCTCCAGTGGGGGTGTGTGTGTTCCGGAAAGGAGGGTCTCCCTTTCCCACTTCAGCAGTTGGGATACTCACAGTACTCCGGGTGTCTCCCAGGTCCTGCAGGAACAGTTCGCTTCCTTCAGAGGGTCTGTGGGTCCTCTCCGGATTCCTGGTTTGCTCTTGCAGTCGATCTGGAGCTGAAATTTACAACACAAGCCTCCGCATGCTGCTCTGTCCAGAGCTGCAGTCTAGTCCTGCCTGGCGTCCGCCATGATCCTTGGGCCTGTTTTATAACGGCACTAACCCCATGAGAGCGACACCCTCATGACTTATCACCTCCCCGAAGGCCCCACCACCTATAACTATCACCTTGGGAAGTTAGGATTTCAAAATATGAATTTTGGGGGGGACACAAAAAACCTTCGGATCATAGCAATGCGTGTGGTTTTATTTTTACTCTTTTGATCCTTAAATCTCTGGTGATGGTGGCCCTGTCCAGTTAACCATTCCCCATATGCAGAATCTAGAGTGTTGGAAGACTGGAGAGTTCCTCTTCTGTATTTGAGCATGGGTTGTTGTCAACATGGCTGGTAGCTGCAGGAAGCCAGGCTTCCTCTATAAGGGGCCACCAGACTATTTACCCGGATGCCAACACAGCTAAGTGAATGACTCTACAGGACACTGGGGGAGACGGTCCTGAAAAAGCACCTATACCTGTTTGCCATTCAAATGACAGCCTGCCCCACAGTAAAGAATGCAGTCATTCAATAACATTTTGGGCTTCTTTCAATCCTCTGTTACAGTGAAACAATTCTGATGTGTCATTGTTATTTAAATAGCAAAAATCTATGAGTGTTATTTGAAGAAAAAACCATGGCAATGTTTTCGATATCAGTGGGGTATTATTAGTTATGTAACTTTGTCTCTAAAAGCACATCTGCTGACTACACAGACTATACAAGCCTTTCATAGTTGTCAAGAATTCTCTGAAAATTATTTTCAGAGGCATGTGAGATTGGGAATAAATCCAGGAAAAAGAAAACAGGAACTACTAAATTTGGGCCCTGCATAGCGGATCAGTGGAGAAAAATTACGCTTGCAGGAGGCTTAGTGGGAGGGTGGAACTTTGGAGATAGACTGATTTAATGGTGATTTCTTCTTAAGTAGATTTCACGGTGTGGGATTTGGTCCTGTTCATCCATTTCTTCTATGAAATATTTAGAAAAATTACTACTGTTAACTCATATTCTCAGTGTGACTACAGTTAGTCTTTTTCTGGACTTGTGAAGACTGCTGAGTTCAGAAATACAGTTAACATAAAGCAAAACAGGTGACGCAATGGGTTGAGCTGACTCTTGGGCATGTCAACAGAAGATGGAACCTCGGACAGAGATGAGAAGGACCATGGAGAGATGGGAAAATATTGACACATATTCCAAGACATATTCAGGGCAGAATTAGGAGACATAGTTTTTACATTGAAATTAGTCTTACAGGAGGCATGGACCACATAGAAATCCAGAGAGGTGATAGGGAGACAGAGTTACTACAGCCTTTGGTCTTTTAGTGACTAGGAGGAGTTGAGCTAGTTTCTACATGGAATAATACCACTGTCAAGAAGATCTTAGCTTGTAAAACCACATTCCCTATAAATAACAAGCATAAGAAGCAAAAAGGCACCATCTAAATCTAGAATCAATAGGAACCATGTAAACACACTGAGATAGCATCCTAGGTGTTTCTGCCATAGCCAATAGTTCCGTAAACCAGAATCCCAAATCTACCAAAGGAATTACAGGATTCTGTTTGTTGGATGGTGTAAGATAAGGGGGTGTTCTCATAACCAGGAGGCACCAAGACGGCTCAGAGAGAATGGAATTAAATGAACAGAAATGTAGACAATGGGTCAGAAGTTAGTTTTCTTCCTTAACATCACTATGCTACAAATTTCTTATTGCCTCTACTTTTGTAACAAAACATATCCATTCTTTAGGATGGTGATTTTGGACTCTCTTTTAAAGTAAGTAAACACTTTCTTTGAAGATATCTTTAAAGATAACTCATATGAAATCCTACTTCATAAAATTAGTAAAAGTGGATCTTTTCTGGTTGAAGTTGATTCTCATAGCCAAGGGCTCTGCCTCTTTGACCATCCTCTTTTCTCCCCATCCATCTGTCTTCCTCCTGCATTCCTCCAAATCCAAGCCCCTTTTAAAACTTTTTGAATCTGAGAGCACTGTATGAAGGTGCTTCTCTAATTAAAGTCTTCAGAATTGTTTTTGTATATTGGTTGCCAGAACTTTGAGAATTTCTACTTCCAACCTGAAAGTATGTATGCAGAAATGAATGCCATGATGAAGCAACTGCCTAAAAAGTTTAATTATTGGCTGTAATTCTGACTTGTTGATTATTGTACTTAAAACATGAAGCGATTTCTGGCTCTGACTTAGCTTCTTTAATCGAAGGGTCACCCACGCTACTTTGCCCTGAGCATACTTCAAGGCTGCAAGTCATTTTCTTGTTTGTTTTGTTGATGTTCTGTTTTCCATATTTAAAATATTATCTCACAGATCTGGAACCAAGCATAACTTTGATAAATTAAAATAAAATGTAAAATAAAATGACATGGTTACTCTGGTCTCCTGCCAGTGAGTTTGTGTTGTAGGTTTTTCCCAGTCATCAAATCTCACAAGTTATATTTTTAATGATAGCTCAATGTATTGAATCGTATTTCACTGGATTATGTTGACAAATTATTTGTCTGTCATCTGTAATGTCTGTGTGGCAACCAAATGTCCAAATCTGGCAACAAATTTTTACTTCTGTGATTCTTTAATATTCAACTGTCATTACTAGGATCTCAACATGCTCTATACTTAAAAAAAGATATCTGCACTTACTTAAAATACATTATTCAGCATATTGGGGTATTATTGGAAGATAAAAGTATGTTAATAACATTAGATCACTTACATGTTGTCTCCTGAATCCCACCTGGCCCATTAAAGTAAAGAGACTTCTTAAAGATATTATGTGTATTACCTTCGAATTCTATCATTCAGTACTTTGGTGTATCAGGAGTTGCCAAACCAAGATTTAGAACAGAGAAATCCAGTCAGGGTTAAAAGTGACCCAACAGCTCACATGCCATCTATTTTCTAGCATGATTACGTGTGTCTGCATAGTATACTTGAGTTTATTGTATTTAAATAATGCAATAAAGTAGTGTGCACTAGTTCTTAGAAATGTATTCAATGGAACCTATGGAATATCTGATTACATATTATATTCTGGATCTTTTTCGTTTTCCTCCTCTCTCCTCCTGCAATCATGTGGTATGCAGACTGCTCCAATAAGGCTTTAAGACTGCAAATGCTGGTGTCAGTTCCTGACTTCAAGGATATCATAGGAGGAAGATGTGTGAGCAAAGTTATGTAATGGAGAGAAAAATGCTTATGGAGATTTGTGCAGGGTTGTGGAATAATGTATTTTGGCCCCTAAAATGTATCTTTCTTTGTTACCCTCTCCCAGTCCCTTCTTTTGCCCCTTGGGTTTGTAGTAGTTTTCTATTGCTGTTATAACAAATTACCACAAAGTTAGTGGCTTCAAACAACACAGATTTATTATGATACAGCTTTTGAGGTCAGAAGTCCAAAATAAGTCTCACTGGGTTAACACCAAGGTGTGAGCAAGGCTTCCTTCCTTGTGTGGGTTCTGGTGGAGAATCCATTTCCTTGCCTTCACAGCTTCCAGAGGCTGCCCCATTCCTTGGCTGGTGGCTCCCTTCCATCTTCAAAGTTGGAAATGGCATCACTGTGACCTCTACTGCCTCTCTTTTTCTGTGACTCTCCTCCCTCCTTCATCCACTTATAAAGACCCTGCGATTACACTGTGCCTACCTAGATAATTCAGAATAATCTCCCCATCGCAAAATCAGCTGATGAGCAATTTTAATCCCATCTGCAACCTTACTTTTCCTGGTCATATAAAAGAACCTGCTCACAGGTTCTGCAGATTAGGTCATAGGCAGCTTTGGAGGTTGTGATGTTGTAAAATATATATTTGGTCTTCATTCCCCTTTCCTGGCATACAACCCCTAAAATCCTTGGACTCTCCAGAGTACTTTTTGTGTGTTGACTGACAGTGTCAGGGTGGGGCTGGTCACTGGAAAGAGAAAGGCATGATTCAAAGGTTGGGACCTTCAGCCTTACCTCCCAAACTCTAGGGAGAGGAAAAAGGCTGAAGGTCAAGTTGATCACCAATGGCCAATGGTTTAATCACTCATGCCTATGAAATGAAGTCTCCATAAAAACCCAAGGGAACAGGGTTGGGAGAGCTTCAGGATAGCTGAACACATGGAGCTTCCTGGAAGGTGGCATGCCCAGGGAGGGCGTGGAAGCTTCGTGCCCCTTCTCCCATACCTTGCCCTACATATCTGTTCATCTATATCCTTTGCAATATCCTATGTAACAAACTGGTAAATGTAAGTAATTGTTTCTTTGAATTCTGTGAGCCACTCCAGCAAATTAACCCAAAGAGCAGGACATGGGAACTCCAACTTGAAACTGCTCAGAAGTGCCAGAGTGCCGGAATAATGACTGGTATCTGGGGCAGGGAAGTCTTGTGAGACTAAGCCCTCAATCCGGATCTCACAGTATCTGCAAGTAGTGTGGGAATTGAACTGCAGTCTACTGCAGAATTAATTGCTTGCCTGCTGGTAGGGAGAAACCCATCCCTCCATATTTGGTTACAGAAATCTTCTGTGTTCATGATTGTTGTTGTTTTAAGTGAGATAATAGGAAAAATGGTTTAAGAGGTTTTTTTTTTTTTCCCCTAAAACAGGGGACATTATTTTGTCTACCCCAAGATTACTCCCCTGATTCAAACTTTATACTTTGTGACCATATCTTTAAAAAAAAAAAAACCCTTAGTAGTTCTTTTTTTTTTTTTTTGAGACGGAGTCTTGTTCTGTTGCCCGCCCAGGCTGTGCAGTGGCATGATCTTGGCTCAGTGCAATCTCAGCCTCCTGGGTTCAAGTCATTTTCCCATCTCAGCCTTCTGAGTAGCTGGGATTACAGGCACCCGCCATCATGCCTGGCTAAGTTTTGTATTTTTAATAGAGATGCCTTTTCACCATGTTGGCCAGGTTGGTCTTGAACTCCTGACCTCAGTTTATCCACCCACCTCAGCCTCCCAAAGCACTAGGATTACAGGCGTGACACGCATAGCCAAAAAAACCTGTAGCAATTCTTTAATAACATCTATTATCCAGGGAGTATTCACATTTTCCGGGTTGTCCCATAAAGATTTTTTTTTTCCTCTGGCAATCTGTTGTTTTTTCACTGAAGAAACCAGGTCACTTCTGTAAATTTTTCATAGTCTGGGTTTTGCTGACTACACTTCTGTGGTATAAGTTATACGTTCCCTGACCCCTGGATTTCTTATAAATTGGTATCTATAAACTGGTATCTAGAAGTTTGCTTAGATTCAGATTCAGTATTTTGGCAAGGTTTTAATAGGTAGTATTGATTGTATACTTCTACCAGAGTTTAGGTTGATATTTTTTGGCAAGAAGACCTCTTCATGGGGGGTGGGTGGTTAAGTCCAGTCAAATGGAAGAAACCACACCACACTGAACACAGGTCACCTTAATATAAAGGATTGTTAATGGGCACAGAGTTGTTAATAGATATGTGGAGAGGTAAACAGAGAATGTGAAGTTATCACAGAGTAGCAACCTCAGAAGCCAGCAAAGTTGGAAACAAGAAAAGGAATGGGTTAGATTTATGAATATTGAGGAGCATAAGAGGAATCTTGAGGAGTGAGCACGGACCCTGTAGAGAAAGCCTGGTGCTGGCTGTTGTGTCTGAGCTTAAAATAGCATCTCTTAGTGCCTTCTTTCTTTTTTATTGTCAAATAATATTTCATTTCTTTATTCTCTCATCAGTTGATGGATATTTTGGGTTGTGCCCAGTTTTGGCTGTTATAAGTAATACTGCTTATATTTGAGTACAGGTTTTTGTGTGGATATATATTTTCATTTCTCCTGAGTAGTATACTGGTAGTGGATTTTCTGGGCCATATGGTAATTCTGTGTTTATCATTTTGAGGAGCTGCCAGACTTTTCCGAAATGCCTGCACATTTTACATTCTTAACAGCGATGTGTGAGGGTACTAATTTCTCCACCTCCTTGCCAACACTTGTTATCCAACTTTCTGATTATAGCCATTCTAGTAGGGGTAAAGTGATGTTTCATTTTGGTTCTGATTTGCATTTCCCTGATGGCTAGTGATGTTGAACATCTTTCATGTACTTATTGGCCATTTGTGTATCTTTGAAGAAATGCCTATTCCTATTCCTTTTCTTTTCCATTCTTTCTTTCTTTCTTTTTTTTTTTTTTTAAGAGATGGGGTCTCACTATGTTGCCCAGGCTGATCCTGAACTCCAGGGCTTATGTGATCCGCCCACCTTGGCCTCCCAAAGTGCTGGGATTACAGATGTGAGCTGCTGTGCTCGGCCTCCATTTCTATTCTTTGCCCATTTTAAAATTAGGTTGTCTCTTTATTATTGATAAGAGGACAGGCCCGTTGGCTCATGCCTGTAATCCCAGCACTTAGGGAGGCCAAGGCAGGAGGATCACCTGAGTTTAGGAGTTGGAGACCAGCTTGGTCAACACGGTGAAATCCCGTCTCTACTAAAAAAATTAGCCAGGCATGGTGGTGCATGCCTGTAATCCCAGTTACTTGGGAGGTTGAGGCATGAGAATCACTTGAACCTGGGAACCTGGGATGTGGAGGTTGCAGTGAGTTATGATTCTACCACTGCACTCAAGTCTGGGAGAGAGAACGAGACTCCTTCTCAAAAAAAGAAAAAAGAAAAAAACAATTACAAGGGTCTTTATATATTCTAACAAGTCCTTTATCAGATATAGAATATGCAAAATGAGTTGGAAAGTGTTCCCTTGCTACACTCTCTTCTATTTTGAAAGGGTTTGTGAATAACAGATACTAATTTTTCTTTAAATGTTTGGTAGAATATACCTGTGAAGCTAACTGGTCTTGGGCTTTTATTGAAAGTTTTTTTTTTTTTTTAAATTACTGATTCCATCTGCTTATTTGTTGCAGATTTGTTCAAATTTTCTATTTCTTTTGAGTTAGTTTGGGTAGTTTGCATCTTTCTTGGCATGTGCCCCCTTCATCTAAGTTACCTTTTTTTTTTTTTGAGATGGAGTCTCACTCTGTCACCCAGGCTGGAGTGCAGTGGCACAGTCTTGGCTCACTGCAACCTCTGCCTCCCGGGTTCAAACAATTCTCTTGTCTCAGCCTCCCGAGTAGCTGGGATTACAGGCATGCACTACCACACTTGGCTGATTTTTGTATTTTTAATAGAGATGGGGTTTCATCATGTTGGCCAGGCTGGTCTCAGACTCCTGACTTCAAGTGATCCACCCACCTTAGTCTCCCAAAGTGCCGGAATTACGGGAGTGAGCCACCGCACCCGGCCCTAAGTTGCCTAATTTGCTGGCATAAAATTGTTCATAGTATCCTCTTATAATTACTTTGGTTTCTGCAATGTTGGTAGTAATGTCCCCTCTTTTATTTACATTTTTAGTAACTTAAGTCTTCTTTTTCCTTGTTTAGTTTGGCTTAAAGGGTTTGTCAATTCTGATCTTTTCAACCAACTAATATTTGATTTTGCTGCTTTTCTTTATTGTTTCTCTACTCTCCACTTAATTAATTTACACTCTTGTTTTTACTAATTTCTTTCTTCTGCTTGCTTGTATTTAGTTTGTTCTTCCTTTTTCCAGCATCTTAACATGGAAGCATAAGATTAGATTGTTGATTTGCAATCTTTTTTTAATGTAGACATTTGCAGCTATCAATTTCCTATGAGCTTTGCTTTAGCTGTGTCCCATAAATGTTGGTATGTGTGTCTTCATTTTCACTTATTTCAAAGTACTTTCTAGTTTCCCATGGCATTTATTCTCTGGCTCATTGACTATTTAGTAGCATATTGTTTACTTTCCACATATTTATAATATTACAATTTTTTCCTGTTATAATTTTTTATTTCATTCTGATGAGAGAGAAAATATGTTAATTGATTTCAGTCTTTTAAAATTTGTGGAGGCTTATTTTATGGCCTAATATATGGCCTATTCTAAGGAATGCTCCATGTGCACTGAGAAGAATGTGTTCTGCTATTGTTGGGGAAGTTTCCTGCTGCGTATAGTTTGTGTAGTCCTCTATCTTTTCCTTTATACATTTTCTTTATTTTAAATCGACAGCATTGTGTTTTTATGTATGATGTTTTGAAGTATATACATTTTGGAATGGTTAAATCTAGATAATTACCAGGTACGTTACCTCACATTACCTTGCTATACAAGAGCTCTCTTGAAATGTATTCCTTCTATCATGCAGTCATAAAAAGGAAAGAGATCATGTCCTTTGCAGGGACATGGATGAAGCTGGAAGTCATTATCCTCAGCAAACTAACACAGGAGCATAAAACCAAACACCGCATGTTCTCACTTATAAGCTGGAGCTGAACAATGAGATCACGTGGATACAGGGAGGGGAACAACACACACTGGGGACTGTTAG
>NW_016808848.1:1866450-1882284 GCF_001698545.2 Rhinopithecus bieti
GGGGGGGGGATGGGGTGGTGGGAAGGGAGAATATTAGGATAAATAGTTAATGCATGCTGGGCTTAATACCTAGGTGATGGGTTGATAGGTGCAACAAACCACTATGGCACACTTTTACCTATTACCAAACCTGTACATCCTGCACATGTACCCCAGAACTAAAATTAAAATTAAAATTTAAAAGGGAAATGTATTCCTTCTAACCATAATTATGTATCCTTTGACTAACATCTCCCATTTCCTCCCAGATCCTCTATTTTCTTTCTTGTCTGCCTAGTTGTTCTATTCATTATCGGAAGTGGAACATTGGAGTGTTCAGCTATTATTGTGGAACTCTATTCTTCCCTTTAATTCTGTCAGCCTTTCCTTTATGTGTTTTGGGGCTCTGTTGTTAGATGTATTTATATTTATAATTCGCATACCTTCCTGATGGGATTTATCATTTTATCATTAAAAAATGTCCCTCTTTATCTTTAGTAACTTTTTGTTTTAAAGTGTACTTTGATGTTCATATAGCCACTCCAGCTCTCTAGTGGCTGTTCTTTGCATGATATATCTTTGCCCATCCTTATACTTTCAACCTATTTGTATCTTTGTACCTAAAGTTTGTAGGAATACTATCCTATAGAGAGCATACAGTTGGATTTTTTATTAAATCCACTGTTACAATCTCTGCCTTTTGAATAGACCATTTTACCCATTCACAATTAATATTGTTATTGATACTGCTCAAATTGTATCTACTATTTTTTTGTTTATGTCACATATCTTTTGTCCTATTCCTTCTTTACTGCATCCTTTTGCATTAAGAAAGTATATTCTCTTGCCACATTTTAATTCTTTTAATAACACTTTCATTTTTTAA
The DNA here is from genome assembly GCF_001698545.2 of Rhinopithecus bieti. Lineage (NCBI taxonomy): Eukaryota > Metazoa > Chordata > Mammalia > Primates > Cercopithecidae > Rhinopithecus > Rhinopithecus bieti. The sequence continues at coordinate 1,867,316 of NW_016808848.1, forward strand.
AGTTAATTCCTTAGTAGTTGCTCTAGGGATTACCATGTACACCTTAATTTATCAGAATCTAAATTAGATTTAATTCCAGTAAGATATAGAGATGCTAATTCTGTATAGCTTTATTCTCTCTTCTTTTTTCCTGTGCTAATATTATTATATGTATTATGTCTTTTAATTTTATAAACCAATAATATATTGTCATAGTTATTACTTTATATAATTTTATGTCTATTGAAGAATCCAATAAAAGAAAGCAGAGGAAGTATTTATTTATTTATAGTTTGTTATATTTCTTCTAATTCTTCTAATTTACAGTTTCTGGTTCACTTAATTTGTTCCTGTGTGTCCCAGTTATGATCAGCTGTTATTTTGCTACTCCAGTACAACTCTGCTCCCACCCATTTCCTTGGTGCCATGGATGTCAAATATATTACATTTGCATATGCTATAGATGCAACAAAATAATTATGTACCCATTCTTTTATGTAATTGGTTTTAAAATCAGTTAAGAGAAGAAAGAAATAGAAGTAAGCATTTAGATTGCCTTTTATAATTATTTAATTACATTTCTTGGTTGTGTGTGTGTGTGTGTGTGTTGTTTCAAATTACTATCTGAGAGGTCAGATGATTTCAGCCTAAAAATCTTGCTTTACTATTCTCTGTAAGATGAGTCTTCTAGCAACAAATTCTCTCAGATTTTGTTTACCTGGAGATATCTTTATTTTGATTGCGGGTTGAAAAGATGTTTTTGCTGAACATAAGATTCTTGGTTGATAGATTTTCCCCCTCCACTTGAAATAGGACATCTCACTGCTTTCTGGCCTACATTGTTTCTGAGAATTTAGCTGTCTATCTTATTGGAGGTTGCTTGTATATCAGTTTTCTCTTGCGCCTTACAAAAATTTCTGCTTAATTTTATCTTTTAACATATTTACTATGATATGTATGGGTGTGGACTTCTTTGTGTTTGTCCTACTTGGAATTTGTTGAGCTTGTTGAATGTGTAGATTACAGGTTTTCAGCAAAATTGGAAAGTTTTAGCCATTATTACTTTGAATATTTTTTCTGTTTCTTTTCTTTCTCTTCTCTTTTGATATTTCTATTATACTTACGTTGGTGTAACTAAAGATGTCTAATATTTCTCTGAGGCTCCATTCATTTTACTTATTCTTTTCTGTAATTCAGATCATGTGATTTACAGAAAACCAAAATAAAAGGTATCTGTAGCTCTGTTCTCCTCCCCATGTTTATTTGGATTCCCTTTTTCTTTGGTCCACATGTCCCTGTCCTGCTCAGTTTATTAATTTCTCCTCAGTGAAATTCAATTTATTCTCAGTGAAAGTGCTATAGACTGAAATATGTTCCCTTCCTCAAAATTTGTATGCTGAAGCCCTAACGTCCATGTGACCATATTGGAGGCAGGGCTTTTAAGGATGTGATTAAGATTAAACAAGATCATAAGAATGGAGCCCTGTATTTAGGGTTCTTTAGAGAAATAGACCCAAACTTATTTTATATATATAAAAATAAGCTATTTTGCAGACTCCTGTCTGGGAATATTCCCAACTCCTTAGGCTCATATGATTATGGAGGCCAAAAAGTCCTGTGAGCTGCTGTCTGCAAGCTGGAGACACAGTAAAGCTGGAGACACAGTAAAGCTGGTGGTGTAGTTTGAAGGTCTGAGAGTTAGAGAGTTGGTGGAGTAGCTTCCAATCTGGTACTAAAGTCTGAGAACCAGAAGCATCAAAGGCAGAAGACTGATGCCTCGGCTCAAGCAATCAGGCAGAAAGTGAATTCAACCTTCTTTGCCTTTTCGTTCTATATAAGCCCTCAACAAATTGGATGATGCCCACCCACACTGGTGAAAGCAGATCTTCTTTACTCAGTCTAATGATTTAAATGTAATCTCTTTTGGAAACATCCTCACAGACATACCCAAAAGTAATGATTTACCAGTTGTTTGGACATTCTGATGCCCCATTCAAGTTGACACATAAAGTTAACTATCCATAAGCCCTGACCTGGTAAAAGTGATATCCTTATAAAAGAGAAAGTGACATCAGAGTGTGCTTTTTTTCTCTCTTTGCCATGTCTGCAGACAGTGAGAAGACAGCCATCTGCATGTCAAGAAGAGAACCCTCACTGGAAACTGAGTTGGCTAAAACTTTGATCTTGAACTTCCCAGCCTCCAGAACTGTGAGAAATCAATTTCTATCATTTAAACCACCCAGCATATGGTGTTTTGTAATGGCAGTGTGAGCAGATAGAGGAGTTTGCTCTAGAAGTGAGATCAGGGTTGCAAGTTTTGAGAATTCCTAGGACCAAGATTATTTTTGCCTGTGTTGACCTTCCCACAGCGTCCTTGCTTTTACCTGTGCATCAGTTTGCTGATCCCATCTAGGAATGTTCTCAACCTCTTAGGCAGTTACTAAGAGTGATTTTAGATGCTTTTGTTCTCAGGGCACTCAGATGCCCCATTTTCCTCTTTCCATTTGCTCCCACATGAATGTGGATAGCAAGTGAATCTTGTCAGTACTGGTGGTTCATTCCTTCTTCTCATATTTTGGGATTCTTATCCACTAGTTTTATTGCAGATCAGTATATCCTTTTGATAGTGTAGTTTTAGCCTAGGGATCACTATATCAATAAATATGTGACTTACATGGACTTCATAGGCCACACCTAGAAATCATTCTGTACTTTTAATCTTGATGTGAACAGAAAAATACCACTTATGAAGCAGAAGGGCGATAACAGACTATCCAGGAGCTTTATCGTACTGGACAGGTCTCTGAATTAGCTTAAGCCTGATGAGCTAGTTGATCTAAATTTCACTATATTTTAACTTTATCTCTGAGCCAGATCTAATGATCTTCAGAAGGGAGAAATGAGAGTTTTGGTTTTCATTCCACTTCTGTTTTAAAAAAGATTCTCCATCCTTGAAAAATATATGTCTGCACCCAGTGAAATTCTTAACCTCTTGGAATCACTTTGTTCTTATATGATAAGGCCTTGATCCTCTATTAGAACTAAAATTTACAAAGTTATGAACTGTAAAGATATCCAATTATTTTCAAAATAAATTTGAAGTTATGAGCTAATCATATATATGAGAAAAGAAATCACAGTTGAATCATGGTCATCTTTTCCTTGTCAGAGAAGAGATTTAATTTAAATAGGAAATATTTCTTTCCTGAAACATTGATGTGTAAATCTGGGACATATCCTACTTTAGGAAGTTGTTCTGTAATAAAATATAAGGCTTGGAGCTATTAAAAAAAAAACAATGCCCTACCATTGCTAAAAGCTTCACTTGTTCAGGGACAGAATAAGTGATGGGATTTAGAAAATCATAATGATGGCTTTGACAATTCTAGTTTATTTTGTCAATTATTAATTACAAGTATCAATTGATTTTTCTGCATATTTCTCCATCAACAAGTAAACGCTTTTGACCTGTGTTCTGTGTGGAATCACATGGGGAGAGAGATAAATAATAGGAAAGAGTGAAATAAAAGGAAATGGAAATTCGAAAAATATTTGCTTTTATATATTTTAAATACTGGATTCACATTCCAATAAATTTATCTTTTTTGAAGGTTTTAAAAATGCGAACTCAATAATCTACAAATAGACTGTTTTAGTCTATCTACTATGTTTTATAGGATTTTTCTCCTTTAGTAATATAAAATAGTTTCTAACTTGGTCCCCAAATTGCTTATTGATATGCAATAAGCCAAGGTACTTCTATCCACTGTGGTAGAGAATAAAGGGAAGCCAGGCAGTGTGACTCAGGATCTCTGGGAAACTGCTAGCTTCTAGCAAGGCTGGCAGGGATGTTCCCACGGAAGGAAAGAACCAAGGGTGCTGGTGAGTAGTTCACCACGAGGGTCAGCCCTGCGGCCCTCTCTGTGAGACTGTCCTTAGCCTGTGCCTTGGGAAGTAGAATTTCCTATATGTTCTCCACTTGCATGTTATCAACAATATACCCCATCAGGCACTCAGTAAATAAATGAATGGAAATCCTCCAAATCAGGATAAAGCTTGAATACTGTCTCTTCTGTGAAGACTACTTGGATCCCCCAATGAAGAACAATCCTTTACCCTTCCCTTCCCTTCTCTGGCTGCCTGACATGAAACATATTTCCTGGTGTTGACTAAATCCAGGGCTCACCCTAAGATTTTTACTAGAGAGTTAGAATGTGGGAAACATTGTATATCCCATTGGTGGCCACATCTATATATTTATTCCATCCCACTTGGTTTCTTGCAGTCTGACGGATACTCCCCCACCAGGAGCTGGGAGTGACGGGAGTGATGTTCGCTACTCTTTAATTGGGGTATAGTCTTGTGCATGTCCTGAGTGCCCCAGCAGGGTATGGTGGAAGGAATCCCATGCGGCTTCTGAGGCTAAGAGGCTAGATCACAAAAAGGAGAGTTTTTTTTTTTTTTTTTTTCTGTATCTGTCTCCCGTGATGCTTACCCTTGGAACTCAGCTGCTATGTTGTAAGGAAGTCCATGCCTCTGCTAGATCTGCAGCCAATAGCCAGTCTCACCACCAGATGTGTAAATGAGCCTCAGATGATGCCAGTCTCAGCCTTCGAGTCTTCCAGTTGAGGCCCCATTGTGCAGAAGACATAAGGCATCCCCACATGCCCTGTCTGAATTCCTGCCCCACAGACACTGTCAGAGATAATAAATGATCATTGTTTTAAGTTACTAAGTTTTAAGTTACTTAATTATGCAGCAATAAATAGATAATCAATACAAAGGTGCATACTGTTCCATGTATAAATGTCTAATGTATCTTTCATGCCTTCCTCCAACCCTAACTTGTAACACTTTTGTAGCAATTAGCACCCAATTTGCACATGAAATACAAATCGTATTTTCTTTTTTTTTTTTTTTTATTCATACTTTTAAGTTCTAGCGGTACATGTGCTTAACGTGCCCAGAGTTTGCTTACATATGTACTACTATGCCATTGTTGTGTGCTGCTGCACCCATCAACTCGTCAGCACCCCATCAATTCATCATTTATATCATGTAATAAGCTCCCCAATGCAATCCTCCTCCCTCCCTCCTCCCCCCTTCCCTCCCATGATAGGCCCACCAGTGTGTGATGTTCCCCCTTCCCGAGTCCAAGCTGATCTCATTGTTCAGTATCCCACCTATGAGCTGAGACACGCCGGTGTTTGGTTTTCTCTTCTGTGCATATTTGCTAAGAATGATGGTTCCAAGCCTGCATCCATCGTCCCTACAAAGCGATGCAAACTCATCCTTTTTTATGGCTGCATAGTGATTCCATGGTGCTGATATGCTGCCCACATTTTCTTAATCCAGTCTGTCACAGATCGGACATTTGGTTGATTCCATAGTCTTTGCCTATGCTGAATAGCTTTTCTTTGCTTGTGCCACAATATAACATACGTGTTGCATGTGTCTTTGTAGTAGAATAATTTATAATCCTGTTGGTAGTAATACCCAGCTAGTGGGGCAGTGGCTGGGTCATATGGTACATCTAGAGGGTCTCTAGATAATTCCCTTGAGGAATTGCCATATTGTTTCCATAATGGCTTGAACTAGTTTACAATCCCACCAACAGTGTAAAAGTGTTCCTATTTCTCCACATCCTCTCCAACACCTGTTGTTTCCTGACTTTCGAAGAAAATCTAGGTAGTACCATTCAGGACATAGGCATGGGCAAGGACTTCATGTCTAAAACACCAAAAGCAACGGCAGCAAAAGCCAAAATTGACAAATGGGATCTAATTAAACTAAAGAGCTTTTGCACAGCAAAAGAAACTACCATCAGAGTGAACAGGCAACCTACTGAATGGGAGAAAATTTTTGCAACCTACTCATCTGACAAAGGGCTAGTATCCAGAATCTACAAAGAACTCAAACAAATATACAAGAAAAAAACAAACAACTCCATCAAAAAGTGGGCAAAGGATATGAACAGACATTTCTCAAAAGAAGACATTCATACAGCCAACAGACACATGCAAAAATGCTCATCATCACTCGCCATCAGAGAAATGCAAATCAAAACCACAATGAGATACCATCTCACACCAGTTAGAATGACAAATCGTATTTCTTTAAATGGTCATGAAGGCTAAATAGGATCACACACATGGAAGAACCAGGCGGGGTATTCAGTAATATGAAGTTCTCAGTAAATGTTAACTGCACACGAATTTGCTGAAACATGTTTCTTATGTTTAAATAATGAATTTGTTTTCCCTTGTTTTTCTTGCCTGTATGACACAAAAAGAAACAATCTGATCACATCAGTTCACCAAAGGCACGCCCCATCAGTTGGTAAAAAAATTGGTTTAACGAATTGCAATCACACAAACAAAACTACAACTTATTTGATTAATTTTTCCACCTCTCATCTGGTTTCTCTACTTATATTTGTATTCTGATTCTGTCCTTTTATGGTTTTCCTTTCCTTTTAAATCCTTGGATGAATTTTAAATATCCACTGCATTTTTTTATGCGGCCAAAGTCTCTGGAATAAAGTCTTATTGAAATTTCTACAATGGCTGGATAAAATTGCATCTCAACTCAATTTTTGCATCCTGGCACAGGAAGTCTCAAGTATTGCAGAACTGGATAGAGACTCGTAGGCCCTCTGGGCAGGCTAATACTTTGCTTTCCCGTCACATGGATATTCATAAAATACTTGTTAGATATTATGTAAGGGTGAGGCTAGAGAAGGCTAGCAGGATCAGGGCTTACCCACAATCTGGCTCTGTAAGACAGTGATCTGGCCATGATGGCCACAATTGATCGGCTGTCTTCTCAGCCCTCCGCAAATGCACTCATCGGGAGCAGGTTAACCTTCTCAAGCAGAGGATGTTCCTGTGTTCTGTCAAGAATATACAGGACACAGTCTGTGCCGATGATGTTTTTGTGCATGAAACATATCACCTTAAGAAGATTTGCAAGTCCTTTTGTGTATAGTATAGCAGCAAGGATCGTAGACCTGGTGTCAGCAAGCCTGGACACACAGTTTCTCTGAGCCTCTCTCAGTTGCCTTTCAAATGAAGGTCTTGGATAAAATCACTTTTAAAGCTCTTGCCTGCTGTATTATTTCATCTCTTTCTCATATGAGCTGCATGATAAATCAGTACAGAAAAAAGAATACACATGTTTTACAAGAGAAATTCAAAAGAATTAACCTGTATATCCTTTTAGGTTAATTAAAATAGAAATCTGACTTATGAAGTTTCCATCTAACTCAGAGCTAATACTTTAAAGTTTTTACAAAGTTTTGGTAAAGCAAGACCAGTGAGTAATATATTACCAACTATAGGATTCATGAAAAAATGGGAGTTGAATGAAGCACTGCCACATTGATCAAATCATTGTATAATTTTTAGAAATAACGGAATGTGAACCTTGATGTCACTGCTGCAAATGCATTTCTATATTTTGTGTATAGTTTTGAAAAATTTGTAGTCTGAGGTTACAAATATGTAATATAATTTCCTTCAGAAAACAATATTTGTGATTATGAATACCCAATGATTGCATGCAGGAGAAGTTTACTTGTTGGCTGAATACATTTATTGAAATAAAAGATCCTGGAATGATCACTACAGTAACGAAACACCTGAAATGCCCACAGTTAAACTGCTGGGACCACCAGTTGGAAATCAGACAATGAAGAAGGAGAAGCCATGAGTTCTAATAAGGTGAAAATTGTTCTTCGGGGAAAATGGAATAATAAACATAGCTTGGTTTTGCAAACACTCTAGTTATGTAAAATGTAAATGTAAAGATGAAACTAGAATTTCAAGTCTGGAAAGAAATATAGATACCTAGACACACTGAGCTTTGACTACAGTGGCCTATTTATACCTAGCTACTGGTTACTTCCACTGAATTGTATTTAGGATTTAAAATTTATGAGGTTTTAATGAATTAGATAAAAGGCTGTGGCTGTAGAAAAGCTATTTCTCTTGTTCTGAAACTGCTCTGATTGCTTTAATTTTCTCACAACTCCCTTTTTTATTTTCACTCTACTCTCTCTCTGTCCCATTCTCTCTTTCAAGGGGGGGGCGTTCTTTCTTGTATAAGCTGCCGCATAGAGGTGAGGTATAGGGTATAGAGAGAGTGCTGATTAATTTATAAAATCTTGAATTTCCTTTCCATTGTTAATTTTTAAAAAAAGTTATTTCATCATTTTAATCAAAATTAAATAATACTCTGCAAAATAACTGGCTTGTATTTGTCAAAAATTCAAGTTCAAGAAAGACAACCAAAGACTGAGGAGTCATTTGAAATTGCAGAAGACACAAGAGTTGACAACTGAATGTAACACATGATTTGAGATTTCATCCTGGACTGGTAAAATTTTCTTTTTCCTATAAAGATAATTATTGAGAAATATGACAAAATGTGAATTGGGTTTGTAGATTAGATTATAGTAACGTATTGATTTCATGACAGATATGGAGATATTCTGATTATATAGAATAATGTCCTTGAATACTCACTAAAATAATTAGGAGGTCATATTTGCAATTCACTCTCAACTGGCCCAGAATAAAATTATATTTATGAGAGAGAGAGAGAAAGAGAGACAACAGAGATAGAGAGACAGAGACAGAATGCGAAAACCAATGTGGTACATTGTTTATAGTTGGGGGAACCAAGTGAAAAATATGCAGGCATTGCTGTACTGTTCTTGCAAGTTTTCTGTAAGTTTGAAATTACTTTAAAATATAAGTTTAAAAAACAATAAAAAGAGGTTTTCAGAATATTCTCTGTAGCTTCTAACTTTTGGGGGGGGGAACAAAGTCAAGATTAAATAGCAAAAGCTAAAAATGAATGACTCACCCTCTGTAAATATTCTTTATAATTTCGAAAAATTGATTTTTAGTTTTAATTATCCCTTTTTCCTTTTTTTTGAGACAGGGGCTCACTGTGTCACCCAGACTGGACTGCAGTGACATAATCATAACTCACTGTAACCTTGATTGTGCACCTGAGTAGTTAGGACTACAGGCATACATCCAGCTAATTTTTAAATTTTATTTTACTTTTTTTAGAGACAAGGTCTTGCTATATTGCCCAGGCTAGTATTGAACTCCTGGCCTTGAGCAATCCTCCCACCTGGGTCTTCCAAAATACTGGAATATCAGGTGTGAGCCACCATGCCTGGCTAATTATCCCATTTTGAATCACAAATTTCCTAGGGAATTTATGACTTTCAGCTCTGTACTCTTATCTTAAATTGTTTAAGATTTATTGGTCTTTTTCAAAATAGCAGTTTTTCATAAGAATATAAAGATTCCCAATTTTATGTTATTTTAAACTTTTTACCACTGAAATTAACCATCCTAATAAAGAGGATTCTAAAACTTTAAGCAAAATGTTGGATTTCCAGGTTATGACCATAATCTTGATAGCAACAGTGCTAAGCAAATAAGACATGGTCCATGAACCTATTTATGTATTATTAAAAAACATTACAATTTGAGCTCAGACTTAGCCTAAATATTTAACTATGGCATATGTATGCACATTTATGCTTTAGTTTACTTTTTATTTTATATTTTTAATAATATATGGGCTTTGAAGACTAGTGGTGCTTTCTATTCTTTTCCAAATGCCTTCTTCCCCCATCTCCACCACCTTAGATTTTACATTTATTTATTTATTTATTTGAGATGCAGTCTCACTGTGTCACCAGGCTGGAGTTAGAGTGCAGCAGTGTGCTCATAGTTCACTGCAGCCTCCAAACTGGGCTCAAGTGACCCTCCTCCTTCAGCCTCCTGAGTAGCTGGGACTACAGGTATGCACCACTGCACCAAACTAATTATTTGGGGGTTGGGCAGGGGGTAGAGACAGTGTCTTGTTTTATTGCTCAGGCTTCTCTTGAACTCCTGGCTTCAAGTTGTCCTCCTGACTTGGCCCCACCAAAGTGCTCGGATTACAGGCATGAGCTACCGTACCCTGCCCCAACTTAGATTTTAGACGTCAGAAACACCTTCCCTTTTACATTATCATGGAGTGATACGACAAAGAGAAAAATAATCAAGTAACTAAATTATAAATGAGAATTCCTTGGAAACACACAGTTACAAATACTAAATCTCTAACAAAGTTTTCCCTGCCAATGTTATTTTTATTCTACTTAGAGTTCATTGAGCTTGGATGTGTAGTATTGGTTTTCATCAAATTTGGGAAGTTTTAAGCTATTATTTCTTCAAATATTCTGTCTGGCCTTTTCTCTCCTCTCCTGGGACCCTTATTTTGCATATATTATCATGCTTCATGGCATACTGCAGCTCAGTGAGGCTCTCTTCATTATTCTTCACTCTTTTTTCTTTCTGTTCATCAGACTGATTAATCTCAATAGACCTGTCTTTGAGTTCATTGATTATTTCTTCTGCCTGCTCAAAACTACTGTTGAACTTCTTTAGTCCAACTCCAGAACTTCTATTTTTTAAAATTCTTTTTTAAAGAAATAATTTTAATCTTTTATTGATATTTTCATTTGGTGAGATATCATTCTCACACTTTCCTTTAGTTCTTTTGACATGCTTTTCTGTAGCTCTTGAAACATATTTAAAATAGCTAATTTAAAATCTTTATTGGCAAGTGGAACATTTGGGCTTCCTCAGGGACAGGTTGTATTGACTGCTTTTTCCCTGTGTATGAGGAATACTTTCTTGTTTCTTTGCATGTCTTATAATTCTGTTGTTGAGAACTGCACATTTTCAGTTCCACAAACTCTGGATTCTCCTCCCTCTCCAGGGTTGTTTGTTGTTGTTGTTTATTTAGTGACCCTTCTGATCGAATTCTGAGAGTGTATTCTTTGTCATGTGTGGTCATTGAAGTCTCTGCTCAGTTAGCTTAGTGGTCAGCTAATGATTGAACAGAAATTTTCTTAAATGCCTGAAATCAATAGTCTACCAGTTTTCACCAAGGGTTTCTGTGTATTGGAGCAAGCCTTCAGCACTTAGTCAGGCAGTTGACAACTCTGCCTTAGCCTTCATTTCTTGCTTATGTAGAGCCTGAAGGTTAACCAGACGTAAGGGCTTAGTTGCTTCTCAGGTCTTTCCTGAGTATATGCATAATTATGGGCATGATCATGACCTTCTAAGTTCCCAGGAATATGTCAGAGCTTATCAAAGCTCTATAAACACCTCTTTCCCCAGCTTTCCTTTTTATGAAGTTTTTTAGTTGGTTCATTGTTTGTCTCAACTATTACCTACCACCTAAGGCAGCAGCAATCTTACACCAGTGCTTTTCACACTGGGTCAGCTATGAAACAGGTCAAATAAAGAAGGCTTTGTGAGTGGGGTCTTCCAGGGAACCACTGGACAGGTCAAATAATGACAGTTCTTTGAGAATGGGGCTTCAAAGGAGATCTACTCCTTTTCTGCCTCCTCCCGTAGCTGCCAGGCTATTGGTTTTCACTGTGGTAACACTCTTTTAGTTTTCAAGGTTACTGTGGAACGGGGGAGGGAAAGATGGGAATAGAGTAAGTTAAGTCATCACAAAGCTCACTTTTCTTCATGAGATTCAGCCATTTCTTGAATAAACACTACCTGGGTTGCTGCAGGCCTTTGATTAGTTTCTAGTGTTCTGAAAAAGTTGATTCTGATTATTTGTTTGTTTTTTGAGACAAGGCTGGAGTGCAGTGGTGGGATCTTGGCTCACTGCAGCCTCAAACTCCTGGACTTAAGTGGTTCCCCTGCCTCAGCCACCCAAGTAGCTGGGGCTATAGGTGTACGCCACCACGCCTAGCTAATTTTTGTTTTGGGCTCAAGTGATCCTCCCAGCTTGGCCTCCTGAAGTGCTGGGATTACAGGAATGAACCACCGCACCTGGCCTTGATTCTGACCATTTTTTCCAGTTTTCTCATTGTTTTTGTGGAGGAGAAAATTTTGGAGATCTGTACTCTGTCGTTTTGCAGATGTCACTCTGTCAGTGATATTACCTTTTGCTTTTGTGTAGTCTCTGTCACTGTTATTGGTATTAAGCAACCAGGAAGACAGTAAAATAAGCCATATCAAGAAATGATTTACTCCTTAAGAAAGAATAAAAGGAAATTTTCAAAAACAGGAACACCCTTTTATAAGATTTTAATTTTGAACAAAACACCTTGTCAGATGTAGAACTGAATATGTAAGCACGCGTCTGTTCAACTTAACAAAAGATATTAAGTCCACACTTAACAAAAGGTATTATGATGTAGGTATTTGCATTTTCTGTCTTATATTTGTCTGATTTCAAATAGAGAATTAAAAACATAAACTAAAATCATTCTGTTTATTTATTTCTAGTAAAACAGGTAAGAAATTGTACCAGTGGTACTTCATTCACACAGGAGCCATTCAGTAGTTAATAAGTTGTAGCTGGACTCTCAATACACTCAAGGAAAATAAAGTCATGTTTACCTTGATTTAAAATTAAGACTTAAAGAATTATTTATATTTGCAGTCAGAGGCTCAGAGTCTTTTATTATTATATGCAGAATATGCCTTATAGCTCTTTTTCTTGTTTCCATTCGTATGATATAGGATCATATCAGCAGAACAATAATAGAAAAATCAAGCTTGCAAATCTTAAGTTTCAATGAAAAGTTTATGATAAAATAAATATGCTACCTTTCTGAACTCTTATAAACTGGATAAGATTTCAACAGCAAATGTTTTTGAGACTAACAAAATGTTAAATTTTAGTGATATTTCTTAGTTTTAAAAGTACTTGTGGCCAGGTGCAGTGGCCAGGATTACACGCCTGTAATCCCAGCACTTTGGGAGGCTGAGATGGGCAGATCGCCTGAGGTCAGGAGTTCGAGACCAGCCTGGCCAACATGATGAAACCCTGTCTCTACTAAAATACAAAATTAGCCAGGCGTGGTGGCAGATGCCTGTAATCCCAGCTACTTGGGAGGCTGAGGCAGGAGAATCGCTTGAACCTGGGAGGTGGAGATTGCAGTGAGCTGAGATTGTACCGTTGCACCTCCAGCTTGGATGACAAGAGCAAGACTTCCTCTCAAAAAAAAAAAAAAAAAAAAAAAAAAGCACTTGTGTGTGTGAGTGTGTGTGTGTGTCTGTGTATTAGTCTGTTTTCACACTGCTATAAAAATACTACCTGAGACTGGGTAATTTATAAACAAAAGAGGTTTGACTCACAGTTCTGCATGGGTGGGGAGGCCTCAGGAAATTTACAATCATGGTGGCAGAGGAAGGGGAAGGGGAAGCAGGCACCTTCTTCACAAGGTGGCAGGAGCGGGAGAGAGAGAGAGATAGAGCAAGCACCACACTTAAAACCATCAGGTCTCATGAGAACTCTCTCACTATCATGAGAACAGCATGGGGAAAACCACCCTCATGATCCAATTCACCTCCCACCAGGCCTCTCCCTCGAAATGTGGGGATTACAATTCAAGATGAGATTTGGGTGGAGACAGAGAGCAAAACCATATCAGTGTGTGTGTGTGTGTGTGTGTGTGTGTGTGTGTGTGTGTATTTTTCAGTGCTACAATACTGTAAGATTCGTAGGAAAGGAAAATTGACATATTTTATTGATATTCAGAAAGGTTAACTCACTTGCCCCAAATCAAATAACAGTGTGCTGGGACTGGGTGAGAGGATTAGGAATTAGCATTTGGTAGTGCTCACTACTGCACTCATAAATGTATATTGTGCAAGTGCAAGTGTTCTGTACAATTAGCTCCTTTCATTCTCATAATTATCTTTTGAAATAGAAATTAATATCCTCATTTTCAGAGATGGTAGCTAAAGTTTAGAATGGATAAGTAATTTGATGCAGATTAAAAGCCTAACAGGAAGAGGGTCTAGGAAAATGTAGAAGCTTAGGTCTGAGGTTGCCTGACCTAAAGCACAGATAATACATATTACTCCAGACCCAATATCTCAGGATTTGGGTATGACTGATACAGGGGTACAAATCCCAACCCCTTTGCCTCAAAGGTGGGGCAGCTCTGCGTGGAACGATGCTCCTGGACACCCATCCCGACAGGGCTCAGGCTAAGTTTTGATTTGTCCTGAGACCACAGTCTTGCTCTAGTCCTTCCCTTTCCTTATGCTACTTCTCTCCCACCCCTTCCAATTTCTCCTGAAGGGTACTCCTTCAGTAAATCACAGTAACCTACATTTTGTCTCTGATTCTTCTCCTAGGAAATCCAACCTAAGGCAGCAGGTACCAGGAGTGTTCTAGAAGCAGATGGTAAGAATGGGACACTGGAGTTTGTCAGTCACTGGCCGGCTGGCAATGAGGAGCCAGCTATAGTGCAGGGAAGGTGTTGGTGCCTCTAGCATGCTGCAGCATGTGATGGCTGAGACACTCATATGCTGAGCTACAGTGGAGTGCAGGTGGAAGGGGATGGTGCTGTGTGATAGCTCCGTCATTTGAAAAGAACGGGGCTGAGAGGATATAGAACATACAAGGACAATGGAATTGGACAGCTATTGCTGGGCACTGTTGATGCATGAAAGAAAGAAAATGGCAGGCTGGGGTTAGCAATCAAAATTTAAAATGTGAGAATTAGAGGACTTCCTTACCAGCATCTGAAGAGACTCTGCACCCCACTCCCTTACTCTGTTCAAGTTGCTATAACAAAATTCCATAGACTGGGTGGCTTACAGATACATTAATTTATCACAGTTCTAGAGGCTAGAAGTCCAAGATCAAGGGGCTGACAGGTTTGGTGTCTACTGCGGGCCCACCTTCTTGATCATAGATGGCTGTCTTCTTGCTGTGTCCTCACATGGCAGAGAGAGAGCTCAACTATCTTGCGTCTGTCCTCTTCCTTCCTTCCTTCCTTCCTTCCTTCCTTCCTTCCTTCCTTCCTTCCTTCCTTCCTTCCTTCTCTCTCTCTCTTCTTTCTTTCCTTCTTTCTTTCTTTCTTTCTTTCTTTCTTTCTTTCTTTCTTTCTTTCTTTCTTTCTTTCTTTCTTTCTTTCTCTCTCTCTCTCTCTC
>NW_016808848.1:1882453-1890252 GCF_001698545.2 Rhinopithecus bieti
CTCCCTCCCTCCCTCCTTCCTTCCTTCCTTCCTTCCTTCCTTCCTTCCTTCCTTCCTTTCTCTCTTTCTCTCTTTCTTCCTTTCTTTCTTATGGAGTCTCACTCTGTTGCCCAGGCTGGAGCACAGTGGCACGATCTCTGCTTACTGTAATCTCCGCCTCCCGGGTTCTCCTGCCTCAGCCTCCTGAGTAGCTGGGGTCACAGCCATGCACCACCACACCTAGCTAATTTTTGTATTTTTAGTAGAAATGGGGTTTCACCATGTTGGCCAAGCTTGTCTTGAACTTCTGACCTCAGGTGATCTGCCTGCCTCGGTCTCCCAAAGTGCTGGGATTACAGGCTTGAGCCACCAAATCCGGTTGTGTCTTTTCTTATAAAGCAATATCATTCACAAATTTCCACCCTCATGACCTACTTGCTTAACATGGGGTGGAACATTTATTTCTTCAGAGCAGGGACAAGACTTGCTTTTAGGGAAAGAATTGTCTTTAGGTGGAAGATGAGTGATGGTGTGGGAAGAGGGCATGGTTTAGTAGCAACCAAGGAGACAAAAGAATTAATTAAGCCAGATGTGGTGGCACATTCCTGTATTCCCAGCTAATCAGGAGGCTTAGGCAGGAGGATCATTTGAGCCCAGGAGTTTACGTCCACACTGGGCAACACAGGGAGACAGTGTTTCTAAGAAAAAGAAAAGAGAGAGAGATAGTTAACTTTTCATAAAGAAATGGACTAGATGCAGTTGGGAGTTGAGCTGGGGGCTGGGAGGAGGGAGTGAAGGAAGGAAATAGGAGGGCTGGATACATGGCCGGAGGCCAAGCCTGACTTCAGCAGTGGCTGTGGCCTATTGCGTGTCCCCTGGTAGTTAATGTTAAATCCTCACCAATAACGTATTCTATTACACAAATATCTTGAGTGGGGCTGTGTTTAGTGGAAATTGAAGTAGAAATCTGCATCCTAGGTCTGAGCTGGAACAGCCCAGAGCAACAGAGCTCAGTGGGACAATCCCTGAGCTGAGCTAATTGAGTGGCAGCAGGAGCTTCAAGCTCCTGACAGCATAATGCTCTGGGACATTGAAGATAACTTGGGTTTGGGGGTATGGGGGGCATCTGGCAGAACTTCCATGATCTATGGTGAGGGGGTTTGAGTTCATCTCACTCTGCAGGAGTGGCCAGACTGCATGTGATCTTGATTCTACGTGTCTGGGTGTTCAGGGAATGGTTTCTAGAGAAAACAATTTCTCATTGGTTCTCATTCTAGAGAATGAGTTTGGCTAAGTAGACGCTTTAGTAGAATGGTGGAAATGTAAGTCAGGTTGCTGGAAACTGTGGTATTTAATAAGGAGAGAAGAAAGGCAGTATATATTGGTAATTGTGGTGTGAGGTATAGCAGGAAAATAAGAAAGAATCAAATACAAATGAGAAATTGACTGTGGTTGAACAGATTTATTAATTTCCCATTTGTCTCCTGTAAAGAAATTGAGCCAGATGGTTTCTGAGTTCACTTTCTATAATTCTAGTAATTATTTTGTTTTATAACTTAGCAAGCAGATAATTTGCATTAAATCTACTATTATAGACTCAGTATTGTAGTTCCCCCAAAATTAGTAGGTGTGAAGCTCCAACCCCTAGTGTGCTGGTTTTAGGAGGTGGGGCCCTTGGGAGGTAATTAGGGTGGGACCCTCATGATGGAATTAGGGTCTTTATAAGAAGGGGAAGGGAGATAAGAGCTTGCTTTCTTTCCACCATGTGAGGATACAGCAAGAGGTGGCCATCTGCAAGCCAGGAAGTTTCCAGAAACTGAACCCTGCTGTACCTTGATCTTGGACTCTCCAGTCTCCAGAACTGTTAAAAAAAATACATGCCTATTGTTTTAGCCACCCAACCTGTGGTATTTTGTTATGGCAGCCCAAGCTGAAACATGTGTCTTCCTCTTCTCTTTAGCTCAGATGCCAAGGCAAAGTTTTCATGCATTTTTCCACAGCCTAGTTGGTTAAAAAGTAGATAGTGATCCCTCAGTAATATGGGAAAATGTGATGATTAATAGCCACTTCTTAGAAGTAGTGTGGTACAGTAAAGAGAACCCAAGGTACATAATCAGAAGTGTGTCTCAACACTGGTCAGCCCTTCTGAACTGGGGGGTCCTGGCAGAATCATGATCTCTATAGCCTCAGTCTACACAGCTCTTTAATGAGAGAATGAGGACACCTGCCTCTTGGATGTTTCAGACAGTCAAGCATAGTTATTTGTATTGTAAATGGTAAGTACTAGATACCTGATTCTGTAAGACTTTTTACAAACAGAAACTCACAAAAGTACTATAAGTTATTTTACAGATGGACAAATGAAAGGCATGAAAGTGAATTAATTTACCTCTCAGGATTAAGTAACAAAAAGAAATTCCTAAAACTTACTCAATGGTGTTATTCAGTTACTTACTTCGCTTGTTTGGGTATTTGTCTTGTTTGGGTTGTGATTTTTTTTTTCTTTCCTGAGTTATTCAATTTTCAAAATAGGATTAGCGCATGAAAACAAATTAAAGCATGAAATACGTTGTTCCTTCATGATTGACTAGAACATGGTAATCAAAGGAAAATGAGAAGTAAATGAGTCAGGGAAGAGATAAGAAGAGGGAGGAAATGAAGAGTGGATTGGGAACAATGTTGTTCTTGATTTTTTTGCAGTTCTTTCAACCTGTATTGTTTTAATCTAACAAGTTTGTAAATGGAAAAAGTAGTTAGCAATAATTTTCCCAAGAAGAAACAGCAAGAAGAATGCAACTTTGAAGGTCAGTTAAGATAGCAAGAGTACAAAAAGGAAAGCAAATTGGGAAATCTCCAACATCTCGGTGTAATTTGGAAATTACCATGTTCTTGATTTTCTCCCCCTGTGACAGCACATTAGTGACAAATGACATTTCTTATGTGTTCCCCACCCTCCACATTCCCTTAACATATTTAATTCTGAAATTCATTCCCCACTTCAACTCTTCCTTACGTTTAATTACCAACTATTGTGGACAGTAGTAGTGGTAACTTAGTGTGTTTTATTTACCTGGGCACAAAACTCAGAGGTAAAGTAAAGGACCATCTCTTACATAGCTTTTTGCTGTTTTAGCCTTCTTATTATAGCACTGAAACCCTTCACCATTTACTCTCTCTCTTTTTTTTTTTTTTGAGACGTAGTCCGCTGCGTCACCCAGGCTGGAGTGCAGTGGCCGGATCTCAGCTCACTGCAAGCTCCGCCTCCCGGGTTCACGCCATTCTCCTGCCTCAGCCTCCCGAGTAGCTGGGACTATAGGCGCCCGCCACCTCGCCTGGCTAGTTTTTTTATTTTTTAGTAGAGACGGGGTTTCACCGTGTTAGCCAGGATGGTCTTGATCTCCTGACCTTGTGATCCGCCCGTCTCGGCCTCCCAAAGTGCTGGGATTACAGGCTTGAGCCACCGCGCCCCGCCCACCATTTCCTCTCTTTTGGGGGATAATAGAAAGCATTCTGGCTATTACATTTCATTGCCTATCTTGGTGTGGTCATACCAATAAAAAATAATTATAGTGATTTGCCAATACCTGGTCTTGGAGAGAAACAGAACCTAGTAGACACTTTATAGAGTGTTGTAAATACAAAATACTTTGGACATATGAAAGCTATATCTCAAATTCTAAATTAATACAATAAAAGGAAGCATTACGTATCTTGCAAATATTGTAGATAGATCGATGTAAAGTTTTGCGAGTAATTATCTAAATTTGGAAGCTGGGAATAAAGAGACTCAGCAAATGTCAGATTGTGTATGGTGCTTTTCTAGTACATTGTTATATTTTCTCCCCAGTAGTGAAAAAGAGATGTCTAGGGCTTATTAAGTGTGCTTTGGCTTAAAAGGTACAATGGATTACAGATAATTCTCTACTGGCTAAATAAATATTTTGATTTGCACCATTGCCAAGTCTTTTGTTCCCAAGAATACAGGAAAGTTTTCTGCCTTAGGGGGACAAGGACCAATGGAAAGCTAGTCTTGCCCTGATGGACGGGAACTAGGGGCGTGGCAGAGGAGATGGGGAGGGAGGAAGCACTTTGAGAAGGTTTACAGGGGGGCCTGGAGGCGGAGCTTCTTTCTTGCACATCTGATTTGCTCAGATTCTGTTTGAGATCTAATTAGACAATCAGCCGAGTAACCAGTTCCCCCAAAACAACAAGTTGAGTAGTTGCCCTACCCCCAGTCACCAACTCAGGAAGAGAGGAGAGATTTCTGCCTTGTCTGTTTGTCCAGACACTCAAATAAGTAGCTCTATTTTTTCTTTTTAGTCCTTAGTATTAAAGGTATATTAATTCACCTTTGAGATTGGGTAATGGAGAATTGGAACAGGTTGTAACATTTTTAAGTTAACTCAAGAGTCAAGTTAGCCATACTTTTATTTTTAGGAGGTACATCATATTTTGTATGTAACAAAATGATCATATTTCATTTTTTTTTTTTTTTTTTTTAGACGGAGTCTTGCTCTGTCGCCCAAGCTGGAGTACAGTGGCCGGATCTCAGCTCACTGCAAGCTCCGCCTCCCGGGTTCACGCCATTCTCCTGCCTCAGCCTCCCGAGTAGCTGGGACTACAGGCGCCGCCACCTCGCCCGGCTAGTTTTTTGTACTTTTTAGTAGAGACGGGGTTTCACCGTATTAGCCAGGATGGTCTCGATCTCCTGACCTTGTGATCCGCCCGCCTCGGCCTTCCAAAGTGCTGGGATTACAGGCTTGAGCCACCGCGCCCAGCCTGCTGTTCTTAATATTACTTTTCAAAGAGGACTTCGAATCAGGGAGAAGGTTTAATATTTCTCTCTCATATCTCAGAGAATTTGCGATATAGTGAATTTGGATGTAATGGCTAATTCAGAGCAGTGACTGAGAATTAATCGATATAAAACATCAGCAGTTGAGTATGTAAAACGAAGATCTGCCTAAAGTCTTTGTTTTACTACATACAATTACAGTTTTTTAAAAAAATTCTAGTTGCATGCACAAAAATGCAGTCAATTTAGTTTAGAAGGAGAAGGGAAGTGCTATTCATCAGGATTTAAAAAAAATGTCCTAAGTCATAGAATTTAATCAATTCATTTAATTTTATGCCAAAAAGGAAAGAAATTCTCAGAAGCAGCCTTTTAGGGCTTCCCAGGTTACTGCAGTGCTATTTTCTCTCAACATTATAAACTTCCTTTGAATTCACATCCAAATTGTTCATTGCTGGAATTCAGATATTCGGGGCTGACGGCAAAGTCTGCTTCTTTTGGTACATATTTCTTAAGTGCATGCATTTTCATCTTCAGAGAATTGTACTACAACTTCATTTGGAATGGGAGCTATGTTTCTAAAATAAAAATTAGTGAAGAACATAATGCTTTACATTTTGTGTATAATAAGCACTTAACACACATAGCAGATTTCCAAATAACATTGTTTCTTTCGAAGTGGTTTCAGTACAGTGTTGATGAGAAAATAACCCAAAAAACAAAAAACGGACTCCTGGCCAGGGCTGCTGGCTGTGTGGAGTTTGCATGTTCTTTCTCCCCTTTCTGCATGGGTTTTCTCCAGTTCCTTTGGTTTCCTCCCACATCCCAAAGAGGTGCAAGTTAGGTGAACTGGCATGACCACATGGTCCCAGTGTGTGTGTGTGTGTGTGTGTGCCCTGTAATGGGATGGTGTCCCGTCCAGATGGGCTCCCACTTTGCCTAAGATCCACTGGGATAAGTTCTGGCCACCTGCAGCCTTGAACGGGAATAACCAGTTTGGAGAATGAATGAATTCATTAATGTGAATTACTGTCAAATAAAAATGCATAAAGTCTACAATAATCAATACAAATGTACGACAATAAATGATGCAAGAAGAAAGCTCTCTGGGAGTTGCCACGTTCGTGATGGTTTGGTTTTGAACTGCCTGGTGGGAGGAGATGCGCCTGACAATTTTCGCTTTGCAAACATTTATTTCTTGATTTAACTCATCACCACCATGACTGCCGTCACTTATGGATTCACCAGAAATTGGAAAAATTATCCTTCTGTTTTTATTAATCTTTCTTAAATGTATGCATAGCTCCCATGGTTAATATTAGAGGTGTTTTGGGTCTTTATTTAGAAGTTTGGTGATGTTTGTGACCATGAATTTGCCACATAAACTTTGCTTTTTTGTTTTGAGACAGGGTCTTACTCTGTTGCCCAGGCTGGAGTGCAGTGGTGTGATTATAGCTCACTGCATGTTCGACTTCCTGGGCTCAAGGGATCCGCCTGCCTCAGGCTCCCAAGTGGTACCTGAGAATAAAGGCACACCCCATCATGTTTGGCTAATTTTCTTTTTTAAAATTTTTGTAGAGATGGGGGGGTCTCACCATGTGGCCCAGGCTGGTCTCGAACTCTTGGACTCAGGTGATCTTCCCACCTCAGCCTCCCAAAGTGTTGGGATTATAGGTGTGAGCCACTCCACTCAGCCTAACTCTTGTTTATATCAGTTAGCTTCTGGGAAAATTGATTGTGCTATACATTGCTTCACTTAAAGTCACCACCAATAATAATATCAAACAACAACAGCAGCAACAGCTACACCCCTTTACTTCCAG
Source organism: Rhinopithecus bieti (assembly GCF_001698545.2). NCBI lineage: Eukaryota > Metazoa > Chordata > Mammalia > Primates > Cercopithecidae > Rhinopithecus > Rhinopithecus bieti. Next base: position 1,889,048 of record NW_016808848.1, read on the forward strand.
CTGCAGGTGGAGGGTGAGAGGTTATAATGACTTGAGGCCTGAAGTTTCTGCCTGCTTGTTTTAATAAGTTTACCACTTTAAACTCTGGATCTTAGCTTGAGGAAATAATGCTGAAATCTGTTGAGCAATGAGTTTCTTCCCTGATTCATTCATCTAATCTCAGAGCCATCTTGTAAGGTGTGGTCTTTGGTGGACCTCCGTGTGCTGCATGTTTCCTCCTCACGCACATAGGGCTACCTTGAGCAACTGGTAGTAGAGAAGAGAAATGTCCCCTAAATGTGTCCTATTTTACATATACAAAACCCTGATTTGTATTAAAACTATCTTTTTCCTAATTCCAACACCCATTTGGTCAATAATATTTGGGAGACACGATAGCACACAGTTAATCATTCAAATATTCACGTCAGATAATCACAGATTTGAATTCAAATTTCCATACTTAATAGCGACCTGGAAAAGTTTATCCGGGTTTTCTGGAACCTCTGAAATGAGGATATTAATGTTTATCTCATATTGCTGTTGAGAAAATAAAAAATTTGCATATTACCTGATATATATAACCTGTGTGACATTAGAGAAAGTTAATTTTTCTCTTTGATTCTCTATTTTCCTCCTGAAAAATGTTAAAATAATTTTGCTACCATTCTATGAACTTTTGATTTGTTGAGAAATCTTTTGGTTATTTTTTAGTTTACTTTTCTTTATATTTTTTACTTCAGAATTTGGCTTTATTGGCTTGGCGTGGTGGCTCACGTCTGTAATCCTAGCACTTTGGGAGGCCAAGGCTGTTGGAGGACCTGAGGTCAGGAGTTCGAGACCATTCTGGCTAACGCGGTGAAACCCCATCTCTACTAAAAATACAAAAAATTAGCTGGAGGTGGTGGCGGGTGCCTGTAGTCCCAGCTACTCGCAAAGCTGAGGCAGGAGAATGGCGTGAAACCGGGAGGCGGAGCTTGCAGTGAGCAGAGATCAGGCTACTGCACTCCAGCATGGGCGACAGAGCGAGACTCTGTTTCAAAAAAAATAAAAAGAAAAAAAAATTTAGCTGGGCGTGTTGGTGCATGCCTGTAATCCCAGCTACCCAGCTACTCGGGATGCTGAGGAGGAGAATCGCCTGAACCTGGGAGGCAGAGGTTGTGGTGAGTGAGATTGTGCCATTGCACACCAGCTTGGGCAACAAGAACGAAACTCAGACTCCAAAA
>NW_016808848.1:1890771-1945089 GCF_001698545.2 Rhinopithecus bieti
AAAAAAAAAAAAAAAAAAAAAAAAGAAGACTTTGGTTTTAAGGTTTTAAAAAAATTTTTTAAACTTTTAAATTTTATTTTAGGTTCAGGGGTACATGTGAAGGTTTGATACATAGGTAAAGTCGTGTCCTGCGGGTTTGTTATATAGATTATTTCATCACCCATGTATTAAGCCCAGGATCCAATAGCTATCTTTTCTGCTTCTCTCCCTCCTCCCATCCTACACCCTCAAGGAGGCTCCAGTGTCTATTGTCTCCTTCCTTTGTGTTCATAAGTTCTCATCATTTAGCTTCCATTTATAAGTGAAAACATGCAGTATTGGTTTTCCGTTCTTGCATTAGTTTGTTTAGGATAATACCCTCCAGCTCCATTCACGGTGCCACAAAAGACATGATCTCGTCTTTTTTATGGTTGTGTAGTATTCCATGGTGTATATATACCACATTTTCTTTATCTAATATGTCATTAATGGGCATTTAGGTTAATTCCATGTCTTTGCTATTGTGAGCAGTGCTGCAATGAACATTCATGTGCATAGGTCTTTATGGTAGAATGATTTATATTTATATTCCTCTGGGTGTAGGCCCAGTAATGAGATTGCTGGGTTGAATGGTAGCTCTGCTTTTAGCTCTTTGAGGAATTGCCATGCTGCTTTCCACAATGGTTGAACTAATTTACACTCCCACCAACCAGTGTATAAGTGTTCCCTTTGCAACCTTGCCAGTATCTGTTATTTTTTGACTTTTTCATGATAGCCATTCTGACTGGTGTAAGATGGTATCTCATTGTGGTTTTGATTTGCATTTCTCTAATGATTGGTGATATTGAGCTTTTTTCATACGCTTGTTGGTCACATGTATGTCTTTTTTTTTTTTTTTTTTTTTAAAGTGTCTATTCATGTGCTTTGGCCACTTTTTAATGGGGTTGTTTGTTTTTCTCTTGTAAATCTATTTACATACTTCATAGATGCTTGATATTAGGCCTTTGTCAGATGCATAGTTTGCAAATATTTTTTCCATTCTGTAGCTTGCCTGTTTACTGTGTTGATAGTTTGCTTTGCTATACAGAAGCTCTTAAGTTTAATTCAATTCCACTTGTCAATTTTTGCTTTTGTTGCAATTTCTTTTGGTGTCTTTGTGATGAAGTCTTTGCCTGTTCCTATGTCCAGGATGTTACTGCCTAGGTTCTTTCCAGGGTTTTTATAGTTTTGGGTTTTACATTTAAGTCTTTAAGCCATCTTGAGTTGATTTTTGCATATGGTGTAAGTAGGGGGTCCAGCTTCAATCTTCCCCATATTGCTAGCCTGTTATCCCAGCACCATTTATTGAATAGGGAGTCTTTTCCCCATTGCTTGTTTTTGTCAGCTTTGGAAAAGATCAGATGGTTGTAGGTGTGCAGCCTTATTTATGGTCTTTCTATTCTGCTCCATTGGTCTATCTGCCTATTTTTGTATCTGTGCCATGCTGTTTTGTTCCTGTAGCCCCATTGTATAGTTTGAAGTCAGGTAACATGATGTTTCCAGCTTTGTTGCTTTTGTATAATATTACTTTAGTTGTTCAGCCTCTTTTTTGGTTTTATATACATTTTAAAATAGTGTTTTCTAGTTCTGTAAATAATGTCATTGGTAGTTTGATAGGAATAGCCTTGAATCTGTAAATTATTTTGAGCAGTGTGGTCATGTTAATATTGATTCTTCCTATCCATGGGCATGGGGTGCTTTTCCCATTTGTTTGTGTCTTCTCTGATTTCTTTCAGCAGTTAGTTGAATTCCTAGGTATTTTATTCCTAGGTAGTTTGTCCCAGGTTAGTTGTATTCCTAGGTATTTTATTCTTTTTATGGCAATTGTGAACAGAATTGCTTTTTTGATTTGGCTCTCAGCTTGGCTGTTTTTGGTGTATAGGAATGATAGTGATTTTTGTACATTGATTTTGTATCCTGAAACTTTGCTACAGTTTATCAGCTAAGGGAGCTTTTGGGCCAAGACTGTGGACTTTTCTAGATATAGAATCACCTCTGCAAATAGAGATAGTTTGACTTCCACTCTTCCTATATGGATGCCCTTTATTTCTTTCTCTTGCCTGATTGCTCTGGCTAGGACTTTCAATACTCTGTTGAATAGGAATGGTGAAAAAGGGTATCCTTTTTTGTGCCAGTTTTGTTGTTTGTTTTTTGTTTCTCAGACAGAATTTCACTCTTGTTGCCCAGACGGGAGTGCAATGGCATGATCTTGGCTTGCTGCAACCTCCGCCTCCGGGATTCACGTGATTCTCTTGCCTCAGCCTCCTGAGTAGCTGGGATTACAGGCATGTGCCACCACACCCAGCTAATTTTTGTATTTTAGTAGAGACAGGATTTCGCCATGTTGGCCAGGCTGGTCTTGAACTCCTGACCTCAGGTGATCTGCCCGCCTCAGCCTCATAAACTTGTGCCAGTTTTTAAGGTGAATGTTTCCAGCTTTTGCCCATTCAATATAATGTTGGCTGTAGGTTTGTCATAGATGGCTCTTAATATTTAGAGATATGTTCCTTCAATACTTAGTTTATTCAGATTTTTTAACATGAAGCGGTGTTGAATTTTATCAAAAGCATTTTCTGCTTCTATTAAGATAATCATGTAGTTTTTGTTTTTATTTCTGTTTATGTGATGAATCACATTTACTGATTTGCATGTGTTGAACCAATCTTGAATCCTGGTGATGAAGCCTACTTGATTGTGGTGGATTGGCTTTTTGATGTGCCGCTGATTCAGTTTGCAAGTATTTTGTTGAGGATTTTGCATCAGTGTTCACCAAAGACATTGGCCTGAAGTTTTTTTTGTTGTTGTTGTTCTCTGCCAGGTTTTGGTATCAGGATGATGTTGGCTTCATAGAATTAGCTGGGGAGAAGTCTCTCCTTTTCAATTTTTTGGAGTAGTTTCAGCAGGAATGGTACCACCGTTTCTTTATACATCTGATTGGATTTGGCTGTGATTCCATCAAGTCCTGAGATTTTATTGGTTGTGAGACTATCATCTATTACTGATTCAGTTTCAGAGCTCATTATTGGTCTGTTCAGGGAATCAGTTTCTTCCTGGTTCAGTCTTGGGAGAGTGTATGTGTCCAGGTATCCATCTCTTCTAGATTTTCTAGTTTGTGTGCATAGAAGTGTTCATAGTGGTTTCTGATTTTTTTTTTTTAATTTCTGTGAGATCAGTGGTAGCATTTTCTTCATTATTTCTAGTTGTGTTTTTTTAGATCTTCTGTCTTTTCTTTTTTATTAGTTTAGCTAGTGGTCTATCTAGCTTATTAATTTTTTCAGAAAATCAACTCTGTTTTGTCTGAAATTAGGATTGCAACCCTGCTTTTTTCTGTTTTTTTTTGTTTGTTCTGTAGATTTTCCTCCGTCCCTTTATTTTGAGTCTATGGGTGTCATTATGTGTGAGAAGGATCTCCTGAAGACAGTGTACCATTGGATTTTGCTTTTTTACCCAGGTTGCCACTCTGTGCCTTTTAAGTGGGGCATTTAGCTCATTTACTTTCAAGATTAGTATTGATATATGTGGATTTGATCCTGTCAGTGTGCTGTTAGCTGTTTATGTTGGCTCGTTTGTGTGGTTCCTTTATAGTGAGGCTGGTTCGTGTGTTTAAGTGTGTTTTTGTATTAACTGGTAGTGGTCTTTCCTTTTTATATTTAACGTTCCTTTCAAGATAGCTTGTAAGGCAGGTCTGGTGGTAACGAACTCCCTTGACATTTGTTTATCTGAAAAGGATCTTATTTCTCTTTTGCTTAGGAAGCTTAGTTTGATTGGATAAGAAATTCTTGACTGAAGATTTTTTTTTAAGAATGTTGAATATATGCCCCCAATCTCTTCTGACTCATAGAGTTTCAGCTGAGAGGTTCACTGTTAGCTTCATGGGGTTCCCTTTGTAGGTGACCTGCCCTTTCTCTTTAGCTGCCTTTAACATTCTTTCATTTCGACCTTGGAAAATCTGACAATTATGTGTTTGGGGCTGATCTTCTTGTGTAGAATCTTCCAAGAGTTCTCTGCATTTCCTGAATTTGACTGTTGGCCTCTCTATCAAGGTTGGGGAAGTTTTCATGGACAATATTCTGAAATATGTTTTCCAAGTTGTTTGCTTCCTCCCCCTCCCTTTCAGGGATACCAGTGATTCTGAAATTTGTCCTCTTTACATAATCCCATACTTCTTCGAGGTTTTGTTCATTCTTTTTAAATTATTTTTTCTTTATGTTTTTCTGACTGTCTTATTTCAGAGAGCCAGTGTTGAAGTTCTGAGATTCTTTCCTCAGCTTGGTTTGTTCTGCTGTTAATACTTGTGATTGCATTGTGAAATTCTTGCATTGTGTTATTCAGCTCTGTCAGATCTGTTAGGTTATTTTTTACGTTGGCTATTTTGTCCTTCATTGGCTCCCCATTGCCTCCAGAATAAAGTACTGCCTCTCCTTTGCTTGGCAGTGAGAGTCCTCACGGGCCAGTCTACAATCCTCCTTTATAGCAAATGTCTCACAATTTTCTTTCATGACGCATGGGCCAGGCCAAAACAACATCTTGCAGCTCTCTGTCGTTGCATCCAGAAATCTTGACTTTGTTCCTCTCCTGGACATCCCTCCTGCTTACATTTTCCTTCACTGTGACTCTGGGTACTCCACTGCTAATGCTTGTTTCAGGCCTAACTCAAATGCCACCTCCTCCCTGACATCTTTCCTAATCCAGTCCCCCATAGTCACGTTTGCTTCAGAAGTCACAGTGCATGCTGTGAGCCATGCTCATAACCTTGCTTTGTCGTGATGTAGGATTTTAGTATGAGAGTTTTTCAACAGAGTAAATGGAGATTTTTGTCTACCTTGTGAAAGGAATATGGGAACAGAGACATTCAAAAGGAATGAAATTTGAGTTGGACAGATGTCAAATATACCTCAAGCGTGTTCTGGGAAAGAAAAACTGAGGCCCTTTTCTTAGTAACCACCTTTCAGCATTTTTTTCTTTAGGATATCATTTTCTACATCGGGACTGGAGAACAATACCCCTTACTTTTAAAAGACGTCTCTTTTACCCATAGAAGGGGAATATTTTAGATAAAATGGAAGATTATGTTTTGACTCTAAAAACGGCAGTTACAAAACTGCAGCATTTCTGATGAAAGAGTTCATGAGTAAATACACAATGTGGCAAAAAAAAAAAAAAAAAAAATCATCTTCATTCCAAGAGAGAACCATTATATGACTACCATATGGAGATCTGAAGTGCTTCAAGGCAAGGTGGCCCTGTGCATGCTGAAGAACTGAAACTCCAACTGTTGCCTGGTGGACAATATGTTCCACAGTTCCACAGAAAAGAACAAGATGTGGAAAGGATTTAGATAGGGAGCTCCATGTTTGAGGGGTTGTCTTAGTCTATTTTGGGTTGCCATAACAGAGTATCTGAGACTAGGAATTTCTAATAAACATAAATTTATTGGCTCACAGTTCTGGAGCTTGGGAAGTCGAAGTTTGAGAGGCTAGCATCTGGGGAGGGCCTTCTTGCTGTGTCATCCCATGGTGATAATAAAATAATTCCTTATAAAAATGAATTTGGTAACCATGGGTATGCTGGTGTGGGGGAGAAGATGGAAGGGTGATTACAAAGTTATTGTCTTGGCTCTGGCAATAAGAATTGAGAACTTCAACTAGGACAAGGGCAATGGGAATGGAGAGATGGGGATGGGCGCTATAATGTAGCCTCAGGATAAAGAAGTTGAATGAGTTTGGCATGTGGCAATAAAGAGGAAGAAGTAAAAGGTGAACCCAAAGGTACAAGCCTGGGCAACTGCAAGAATGGTGATCCATCACAGAAACCAGAAATGCAGGAAGAGTGGGTTTGGCAGTTGAGACAATGAAAATAAATGTTATAGATACTATAGATGGAGTATTACTAATATTTTAGATAAGTTAAACAAACAAAAAAAAGTTCAGTGAAGTTTTGAACACAAAATCCTGAAGACAAGAGGTTTCAAATGTTGTAGTGAGTTATGAAGGATGAGTTAGAAGGAAATGCCTGCCTAGCCACATTGGAAAGGAAGTTTGGTTTCCAAATCATCTCAATCCATTGGCTCAAGCAGGTAAATATCTTTGTGGAGAAATCTCCCAGGAAATTGTTTTTATAACTTCTTATATAATCATCAAATATTTACTTTCTGGCAAGGAAATCTTATGCTAAATAAAGGGGATCCCCTGTGTTTACTATTACAACAAAGTAAAAATAAATGCCAAACAAGGTGGTTGTTAAAGTAAAAGAAAAAAATACACTGAAACATCCTTTACTGAATCCTGTTAATATTTTATTGAGGAAGTGGCACTATTTACTTCTGAGTAAGGGTTAATTGTCTCTGTTAGGGATTGGAGGATTGGAGAGCAGGTTTTATTGCAAAACAATTAATTTGCTCCTCATTCCTACCTACTTCCAGATTTCTCAAGGGTCTTAATTTTAACTCAACTAACTTGGTATGAAAAACACGTACGTAGCTTCATTTTGAGTGTTTTTTTTTTAAAGTGATTTTTAAAAATTTGTGGCAAAAAAACTGTACCTGTTTATCAGGTAATTTTAACATTAGACTGTTTTTGTAGTCTTCTTTCTAGAGTACCTTTTTACAGTATATGGTAATATTCATAGTTATATACTTAACACCTTAATAGTGGCTTCAAATATTTGGCAAAGTTATTTGTTCAACACGTATTTGGTACATATGTTCCATATGCTGTTAAATGTTTGACATGCATTATTTCATTAATCTCCACAGCTTGTATTGTTATTACCGTCAATCTTCACTATTCATCACTTCTGTATTTGCAAATTTACATATTTGCAAAATGGATTTTAACTCCAGTGTCAATACTGGTGATTTTTCTGTTTGAGATGGCCCCCAAAGCTAGTGCTGAAGTGCCGTCTGGTGTTCCTAAACACAAGAGGCTGTGAGGTACCTTATGGAGAAAATGCATGTGTTAGATAAACTTCCTTCAGGCAGGAGTTGTAGTGCTGGCAGCTGTTCAATGTTAGCTAATCAGCAATATTTTATTGAGGAAATAGCACTATTTACTTCTGAGTAAGGGTTAAATGTCTCTGTTAGGGATTCAATATGCTGTGTTTAAACAGAAACACACATTACAAAAAAGATTATGTATTGATCAGTTGATGGAAATGTGACCAGGGGCTGGCAGGGATCTAACCCCATATTTCCCATAAAAGCACTGGCTCACTATTCACAAATTCAGTGTTTGCAGTCACTTTAGAGTGTAACTACCATGAATAAGGAGAATCAACCATCATCTCCACTTCATAGATGAGGAAGCTGAGACCTGGCTCACATGTCTGAAGGCTTTCTGAATCTAAGTGGACCCCATTTCAGTTCAGCTTAAGGACCTCAATCCTCCACTGCTTACAATTGTCCCTTTGTTCCTTGCTGTGCTCTCCTGTTGTTGATATTTTCATTTCAGCCATTCAAATTGTGAGGAACGTTTCTTCCACTTTGAGTTTGAACGTTCTCATTTCCTGGCCACCATCACTGGTGCATAGGAATTGGAGATGGCTTGACAAAACAGCCTAGTCTTGGGCATTGGGACTTCTCAGCTGTGTGTTGTCTACTCATCCTGGTCGACAGGCCATGTGTGCCTAGAGCAGCCGGAAGTATGGGCAGTATGGTGGTGCGGGCAGAGGAAAAGTCAGTCCTCATATGGGGTCAAAGGAATTGTCAACCTTTGTTCTTATCCCCAGTAATTCTGAACACAGCACCTTCGAATCTAGTGTTATTGCCTACATTTTATCTTTGGCCAACATTTTTAAGATTTATGATTGGTACATTATATTAGTCCATTCTCACGCTGCTAATGAAGACATACCATAGACTGGATAAATTATAAAGGAAAGGGGTTTAATTGACTCACAGTTCCACAGGGCTGAAAAGGCCTCAGGAAACTTACAATGATGCTGGAAGGGGAATCAAACATGTCTTTCTTCACATGGTGGCAACAAGGAGAAGTGCAGCGTGATAGGTGGGGGAAGGCCTCTTATAAAACCATCAGATCTCATGAGAACTAACTCACTACCATGAGAACAGGATGGAGGAAACCACCCCCATCACTCAATTATCTCCACTGGGTCCCTCCTGCGACATGTGGGGATTATGGGAACTATAATTCAAGATGAGATTTGGGTGGGGACACAGCCAAACAATACAATTCTCCCCCTGGCCCCTCCCAAATCTCATACCCTCACAGTTCAAAATACAATCATGCCCTTCCAACAGTCCCCCAAAGTCAACTCATTCCAGCACTAACCCGAAAGTCCATGTCCAAAGTCTCATCTAACACAAGGCAAATTCCTTCTACCTATGAGACTGTACTATCAAAAGCAAGTTAGTCAGTTTCTAGATACAATGGGGGTATAGGTATTGGGTAAATACACCCATTCTAAATAAGAGAAATTGGCCAAAACAATGGGGCTACAGGCTCCATGCAAGTCCGAAATCCAATAGGGCAGTTATTAAACCTTAAAGTTCCGAAATGATCTCCTTTGACTCTATGTCTCATATCTAGGGTGTGCTGATGCAAAAAGTAGGCTCCCATGGCCTGAGGCAGCTCCGCCCCTGTGGCTTTGCTGGGTACAACCCCCGGACTAATTTACTATATTAGTCCATTCTCACACTGCTAATAAAGACATACCCAAGATTAGGTAATTTATAAAGGAAAGAAGTTTAATTTACTCATAGTTCCACAGGGCTGGGGAGGCCTCAGAAAGCTTACAATCATCCTGGAAGGGGAAGCAAACACATCCTTCTTCAGATGGCAGCAGCAAGGAGAAGTGCAGAGCAAGAGATGGCGAAAGCCTCTTATAAAACCATCAGATCTCACGAGAACTAACTCACTGTCACCAGAACAGATGAAAAGGGAAACCCTCCTCATGATTCAATTATCTCCACAGGTCCCTCCCATGACATGTAGGGATTATGGGAACTACAATTCAAGATGAGATTTGGTTGGGGACACAACCAAACCACATCACACATGATCGTTGTATATATTTATGTATTACAATGCGATGTTTCAATATATATGTAAATTGTGTAATGATCAAATCAGGGTAATTAGCATACTGATCACCCTAAACAGTGATAAATTTATTTGTGATGAGGACGTACAATACATTACTGCAAACTCTAGTCATGATGCTGTGCAATAGACTACCAGAACTCACTCTTTCTATCTAACTGGAGCTTTGCATCCCTTGACCAATCTCTCACCATTACCCGCTTCCCTCTGCATCCTCTGGTAACCACCATTCTACTCCCTGCTTCTATGACATCAGTGCTCTTCACTTCAACTCATCAGCATCATTAAATACTCATCATCCACAACTTCTTGGAAAAAAACATGTCTGTTTGCGATCACTTAAGGTAGTTGAACAATTACATTTTGTTAAAAGCACAAACATTTTAGCAACAGCACACATTTCCACCTAACAGTTTACTAAGTCTGGCACAGACTCCTTAATTTGCAAGCCTTTGCTTTCCTGGAGCTCTGAGCTTCCAGCAACTAACATCTGCACTCCCTAATTTACTTCATGTTTTAGAAATTACTTTTTTCTAAATACAAAATTAATTCATATTCATTATAGACTATTTCTGAGAAATACAGAAAAACAAGGAGATTATAAAAGGTATTTGTCAGTTCCATCACTCATGTATAATCCTTCTTAGCATTTGGGTGTGTCCTTTCAGTCTTTTCTCCCCTTTAACTTATATAGTAACATAATGTTGCATTCTAAGCTCTTTTTAAACTTAATATTAGACTATAAATATTTTTCCATTTTTAAAGATTTAGCTAATACTATTTAAGTGACAGCAAAATATTCTACTGTATGGGCTAATCATAAATTATTTAGGAATTTCATATAGGTGCATATTTACATTGCTTGCTTTTTTTTTGACATTATACAACTTTATCATAAGAATTTTTATAGCAAAATCCTTGAATAAATTTTCTCTGTTATTTTCTTTGGAAAAATTATTGAAAATCAAATTGTTAGGTCAACAATATGCATACTCTTGAGGCCTCTGAAAAACTTATACCCAGTTGCAGTATAAATATTGGTTAGCATCCAAAAATGTTTTACTCTTGAACTGAATTTCCTGTATGTCAGCAAACACTAGTGGTATGGTGGTCAGGCAGTGTGAGGCCCAAAGTAATATACTTCAAGGACAGTGTTTTAGAAGTGAAATCACCAACTCTTAAAATTTTTAAATGTTGATGGCAGAAATATAAGGGGAAATTAAAACCAGATTTGGGTGGGAGAGCTCAGTGGGCAGCTGCCTTAAGGGGCCCATTTCTTCTCACAGCAAGTTCCAGATCATCCTGACATGAGGTGTATACTTAAACTTGCCTGGCATGCCTGCTGTAATGGGATAGTGACTTTTGAACACCTTATTTTAAAATCAGAATCTGCCACCTCTCCATTAACTGGCCAAATTCCCAAACAATACTCAATCTGGAGCTTGGAGCACTTATTAAAAAGTGACTCTTGCAGAAATGGTTGCCACAGGGTACAGCCCCATTGGACAAATCCTCCTTAGTGATGAAATAGAATCATTTAGTACAGCTAGTCTGTATCTGGAGCTGCAGATGTCTGTTTTCATCTATCTATTTTCATCTCTTGGAAAGATGACCATTGTGTCATCAATAACTGATACCATTGATTAACTTTTAATCATTATGCCTAAAGAAAAACAACCACCACCATATCAGTCTTCCTGCTTAGAGAGAAATTAAGAATAAATTCATAGGAGGGGATATGTGTTGCTTACATCTAGCAGCCAGGCCCACTCAACTGCCTCTTCTATGGTGTGCATGTGAATTGCATTAGATCCAGGAAAGCATTACATATGGTTTATACGTCACATCAAAATTTCTTTTTTGGGGCCTGAAAAAATCTGATAGCAGATAGTGATAACATTCTCCCTTTTCATCAAGGAAACTTTTATTGTACACATTCTTAGTTTATGCATACCCAAATTTGTCACAAAGACAAGAATTGGGTGCTTTCTTGTCTTCTGAGTAGCTGGTAGTGGCAACAAATAAAATTCACTTTGGGGATTGTGATTATGCTAAAGCATATCACTATTTTATTATGCTAAAGCATTCACTTATGCATTAGTGAGCAATTTAAATCTTGTTGTCATGGATGGAAAAAGCAGTAGGCTGTTTGTCTTTGAGGCCACTACTTCCTCTTCTTGAACACTTTCTGTTCCCACTTCCTCTCTCACAACCTGGGTCACAGAAGATAAGATAAACAAATTTTCAGTGAGATGATAATAGTGTATGTTACCTCTTCTGGGAATATTTAGAAGAAGGAGCACAAGAAAGAGGACACCCTTAGCAGAAACGTAATTTATTTCCAGTGTATGTTTCTGTGCCATTGTGATATGTATATATATATGCTTGTAGAGATGTGTATTTACTTTGGTGGTAAGAGGCATGTGGGAAACGTCAGAATGAAGACTAGAAGAATATGTCTCTCTACAATACCATTGTTTTTGTTTGGGCAAAGGTATTGTCAATTAATCAGATTGTCAATGTGAACAGCCAGATGGTTGATGGAAGATTCATTCCTTTTTCATTTATAGTTCTGTATACTTCATCCACTCTCCTACAATTACAGGAGCAGAATTTAGAAGCTGTAAATATTTGATTGCTATTAAAATCACCGACTCTGTTTTTGCATTGTTAAAAAAATTCTACATGGTTCATTTCAGCAAATTTATGCTTGATTATACTGGAAATGTTTCCATAGCTCATTGTTTTCTTTTTGAACTAGGGACAAATATGTGTGCTTAAATTTAATTGGCTACAATTCTTAGTCAGTAGTCAAGCACATAGGATTTTAGAAGTGATCAACAAGATTAATGTATCAGTTCCTCCATGTACACTCCAGCACTTACTGTTCTGTTAGAATTCAGATTTCTTTATAGGTACAAATGTCTACTCATAAGAGGCAAGGAAAAATGAAAGAGATTGCATGCAATAGGCTGGGCGTGGTGGTTCACACCTGTAATCCCAGCACTTTGAGAGGCTGAGGTGGACAGATTATGAGGTCAGGAGTTTGAGACCAGCCTGGCTAGCATGGCAAAATCCCATCTCTACTAAAAAGACAAAAATTAGCTGGGCATGGTGGCAGGTGCCTATTATCCCAGCTACTCGGGAGGCTGAGGCAGGAGAANATTGGGTGCTTTCTTGTCTTCTGAGTAGCTGGTAGTGGCAACAAATAAAATTCATAAATAGTTTATGCATAAATAGTTTATGCATACCCAAATTTGTCACAAAGACAAGAATTGGATGCTTTCTTGCCTTCTGAGTAGCTGGTAGTGGCAACAAATAAAATTCACTTTGGGGATTGTGATTATGCTAAAGCATATCACTATTTTATTATGCTAAAGCATTCACTTATGCATTAGTGAGCAATTTAAATCTTGTTGTCATGGATGGAAAAGCAGTAGGCTGTTTGTCTTTGAGGCCACTACTTCCTCTTCTTGAACACTTTCTGTTCCCACTTCCTCTCTCACAACCTGGGTCACAGAAGATAAGATAAACAAATTTTCAGTGAGATGATAATAGTGTATGTTACCTCTTCTGGGAATATTTAGAAGAAGGAGCACAAGAAAGAGGACACCCTTAGCAGAAACGTAATTTATTTCCAGTGTATGTTTCTGTGCCATTGTGATATGTATATATATATGCTTGTAGAGATGTGTATTTACTTTGGTGGTAAGAGGCATGTGGGAAACGTCAGAATGAAGACTAGAAGAATATGTCTCTCTACAATACCATTGTTTTGTTTGGGCAAAGGTATTGTCAATTAATCAGATTGTCAATGTGAACAGCCAGATGGTTGATGGAAGATTCATTCCTTTTCATTTATAGTTCTGTATACTTCATCCACTCTCCTACAATTACAGGAGCAGAATTTAGAAGCTGTAAATATTTGATTGCTATTAAAATCACCGACTCTGTTTTGCATTGTTAAAAAAATTCTACATGGTTCATTTCAGCAAATTTATGCTTGATTATACTGGAAATGTTTCCATAGCTCATTGTTTTCTTTTGAACTAGGGACAAATACGTGTGCTTAAATTTAATTGGCTACAATTCTTAGTCAGTAGTCAAGCACATAGGATTTTAGAAGTGATCAACAAGATTAATGTATCAGTTCCTCCATGTACACTCCAGCACTTACTGTTCTGTTAGAATTCAGATTTCTTTATAGGTACAAATGTCTACTCATAAGAGGCAAGGAAAATGAAAGAGATTGCATGCAATAGGCTGGGCGTGGTGGTTCACACCTGTAATCCCAGCACTTTGAGAGGCTGAGGTGGACAGATTATGAGGTCAGGAGTTTGAGACCAGCCTGGCTAGCATGGCAAAATCCCATCTCTACTAAAAGACAAAATTAGCTGGGCATGGTGGCAGGTGCCTATTATCCCAGCTACTCGGGAGGCTGAGGCAGGAGAATTCCTTGAACCTGGGAGGTGGAAGTTGCAGTGAGCTGAGATCGCGCCATTGTGCTCCAACCTGGGCAACAGAGCAAGACTCCATCTCAAAAAAAAGGCCAGGCTAAAAAAAAAAAAAAAAAGAAAAAGAAAAGAGACGTTATGATGGCAATAAACAGGAGTTTTTCTAGGCTAATTTCCAATTGGAATGATCTTTTTAATTTTATGGTGTCTTTCTTCCTTTCTCTTTTCTTTCTTTTTTTTCTTTTTTTGGAGTTTGGTTCTGTCGCCCAGGCTGGAAATGCAGTGCACACCCACTCCCAGGGCCACTGCGCAAACCTTGCCCTCCAAGGGTTTTCAGTGATCAAGTGGAATTCTCCTGCATCAGCCACCCGAGTAGCTGGGATGGCACAAGGCACCCTGCAGCCATGCCCAGCTATTTGTTTGTTTCTTCTTTTTTTTTTTTAGCAGCAGACAAGTGCTTTCAACCATGTTGACCAGGCCTGGTCCTTGAACTCTGGATCAAGTGATTCCACCCGCCTCAGCCTCCCAAAGTGCTTGGATTACAGGCATGAGCCACCATGCTCAGCCGTTTTTCTTTTTATTAAAAGGAAAATCTTATCTCTTTGGTAATGAGTAGCAAACATTTGGGTCTAATAAGAACTTGGGAGAATTTTGTGTATGTGTGTGCATGTGTGTGTGTGTGTGTGCACGTGTGTGTTTTAGAGATGGAATCTTGCTATGTTGCCCAGGTTGGAGTGCAGAGGTTATTCACGGGCATGATTGTGCACACTGCCGTCTCACACTCTTGGACCCAAGCAATCCTCCCACCTCAGCCTTATGAGTAGTGTGGACTATAGGCAGGTGTGCTCCACCATGCCTAGCCTATTTCATGTGTTTTTATCTTTAATTTGGTTTAGAGGAGTACATCCAGGATTGAATAAGAGCAGCACTAGTGGACACAAGCCAACAGTCAGTCTACCCAGACTCCAAGGCACCTGCAGCACAGCCCTCCTTTTGCGTATGATGCCAGCTACGTAGAGGATCCTACAGGAGGAAGGAAAAACCCACATTTGCTTTATAGCAGGTAGGCTTACTCTGTGGGTACAGGTGGAAAGTGCATGAGGGCTGCAGCCTCATTCAAAGGTGGCTTGCAGAGTGTGGCCAGAGGAAATCTCTTAATGGACAGAGGTTCTGGCAGCACCCTTGGTCACCCACTTTATAATGAAGAAAGATACAGCCCACAGTTAGAAAATAATGACAATCATGGGAAGTACTGGAAGATCATAGATGCATGTGGATGGATAGAAGGAGTGGGCCTGAAAGTGAAGATTTTTATGCCATGTTAACACTCACAAGAGTGTCCATGGAAGAGGCACTGAACGACTGAGGAAACAGAATGACCCGGCCTATTGACGTCAGCCTGCCCCTACCCTTCACCACCTCTAGAGCTGACTCCATGAGCCCATGAATACAGTGGCCATGGAGGCCATGCATGGGGCCCCACAACCTGGACACCCACTCACCAAGCCCATTTAACTGCCACCATCTAAAATTCCAGCTTCAGAGAACACTGTGAGAGCTCCCATCTTCTCCAGGGTGCATCTCCCTGTCCTGGTCCACTTCTTCCCCACCCCTGCCCTGCTGCTGGCTTCAGTCTATACCAAAGAGGCCTGTATTGTAAATTTTAAAAACTTCATATTTTCCTGATGCCTCAGTATCACACAGGCCATGAGCACGCTGCCCAGGGCCCAGGTGCACTAGTGTGATAAGGTTGGTTCAGCTACAAGTTCCTCTTCTTGTTCTCCTCTGACTGTGACTTACTGACATTTAAAAGCACTAATAAGCCGGGCGCGGTGGCTGAAGCCTGTAATCCCAGCACTTTGGGAGGCTGAGACGGGCGGATCACGAGGTCAGGAGATCGAGACCATCCTGGCTAACACGGTGAAACCCCGTCTCTACTAAAATACAAAAAATTAGCTGGGCGAGGTGGCGGGCGCCTGTAGTCCCAGCGACTCGGGAGGCTGAGGCAGGAGAATGGCGTAAACCCGGGAGGCGGAGCTTGCAGTGAGCTGAGATCCGGCCACTGCACTCCAGCCCGGGCAACAGAGCAAGACTCCGTCTCAAAAAAAAAAAAAAAAAAAAAAAAAGCACTAATAACACTCCCTCATGCCTCTTGCTTGTGTACTGCACCTGGACCCCAGTAAAGGCATTCGCTCATGGGGGCTGACTCTCTTGTGCCCCCCCACCTGCTTCGTGGAGCGCTAGCTTAGTACTTCTTCCACACGGCCCCCTGCATGGCGTGGTGTGGCCTGTGTCCCTCTCTATGACCTATGAGTAGAACAAATCTTTTTATTTCACGTTTTCTGAGTGTAATTTCCCAAGTCGGAGACTGGAGAGATCTCCAGAGTTGGAGAGATCCTTAAACACCCCACAAGGGGGACTTACTCCCTGATTTACAACATGAGGCCACAGATTCACTCTTAGAACAGCTTCTTGAGAAATCTGAGAGAGTATTCAGTTTGCAATATTATCACAATACTTAGAATTCTAAAAGAAAACTTTCCACTAGTCAAGCTGACCAAACTCAGCTTTAGTAGAAACATAATTTGACTTAAAATTCCTTTGGTTGCCTTTAGACAGCAAGTTGACATTTATCGAAGAGGTCAGTTTTAATAGCACTCAAAAAGCATTACAGAAATCTCTTACAAGAAAGCAAAGTGTAATGGGTTCACATAAAGTGCCAATGGCGAGAAGTGAGCTTTTTTTTAAAACTCCACTTCCCTCAGCTTTTAAATAAAAATGTATTCAACATTATAGGAAAACATTAACATGACCTTTATCGATTCACAGTATCTCATATAAATGTGTTGAAGTCTTACAGGAGGTACATTTTTCAAAAAGACCAGTATGTTTGAGAGAAAAAAAATAAAGTGATCTTATACAGAAGCCATATGAAAGACCAATACCGTAACTGAGAAAACATAAGAATGTACATTTGTAATGGGTTAATTAATAATTAATGGGTTAAAATAGCTAAGTCATATGAGGAACTTGTACCTTTGCTTTAATACTGATACCTACTGAAAATCAAGCACACCTGCCCTGGCAGCCACATCGCTCCGCAGGTGCTCTGCTCTCTAACAGTGCTACCTGCTGTGCCCGAAGCACTCCTTGTTTCTTACTGCATCTGAGTCTGTGCTCTATTGGAAATCCTGTCCATTCTTAAGGTCTAGTTCAAATTATCACTTCCTAGAAGAAACTTTCTTTGATTCTCACAACTGTGATCAAAGCACATAGAACTTAGCCACTTTCAGTTGTGTTACTAACATCTATGTGATACACATGAATCCTTCTCCAGATCACAAGTGAAGGCAGGGACCCACTTCCCTTTCTTCCAGCTCTCTGTTAAGAGTCTTCTTCCCCCTCACTATACACACAGCCTGTGCATGCCTGTGCTTCTTGCATTACAACACTTTTTTCCTCTTCCTCACAAACTTCATTTTTTAAATTATTTTTTTCACAATAAAAATTGCATATATGTAAGATGTATAATGTGATGTTTTGATATATGTATACATTATGAAATGATTACCACAATCAAGCTAATGAACATAGCCATCACCACATATAGTTACCTGTGTGTGTGTGTGGTGAGAACATTTCAGATCTACTCTTGTAGCAAATTTCAAGTATACAAAACATAATTATTAACTGTAGTCACCATGCTGTACATTAGATCGGCATAATTTATTCATTTTGTAACTGAAATTTTGTGTCCCTTGGCCAACATCTCCCTATTTTCCCTCCCTCCAGCCCCTGGTAACCACCCTTCTGCTCTCTGCTTCTGTGAACTCATTTTTTTAGATTCCACACATAAGTGAGATCATACAGTACTTGTTTTTCTGTGTCTCCCTTATTGGGTCCCTGGATGACCCATTTAACACAGATCTCTGCCACTGGGGGCTTAATGGCCATTTCCCTCTTTGCACTGTGAACTCCGGAAGGGGTGGTTGTTCTAGGAGTATCTCAAGAGCCACTGTATCCAGAGTCCAGATCATCTGTAAAGCTCCTGACCCATGGAAAGCATTTAATCCATATTTGTTGTGGCTTTATCCCACTATAGTTCATATGTTTAAATTAGTAATTATATTTCATTTGGGTCAAACCATAATTATTAATAACTATTTCCAATCTGCTAAGTGGTTTTAGAAATGAAATAATAATATTGTTATCCAATATTATTCTATAACTTCAGTTCAGTTCAGGCAATGTGATTAATGACCTAAGGAATGCCCTGGAAGACTACCTGACTGTTATGTAGTAGAGATGGAACTTTTGTAGGCATGTGGCCTCTCGTAGGTCAGCAAAAGCCACAATGCATGATTAAAGAAAGGTACACAAATGAACACAGGATCTATTTCCAATGTTGTAACTTTTCCCTTAACAAAGGATCACTGGAAAGCACCTTGTAATCCAACGTATATTTCTATTTCTAAACCTATAAAAATAAAGAACTGGAGCAAACTGAAAACTATCATATGCTGAACTAAATAAGTTGGAAATGTGTAAAGTCTATACCTGTGGCCTTCTAATTTTGTAATTTGTAATAAAACTCTCAGTATTTGGTATGAGTGTTGACAAAATGTTTTAGTGTAAACACCACTGCACAAATTAAATAGCTGCTCTGCAGAGGAAAGTGGAACTTGGGAATACTTCAAATGAATGGTATGTGTGTAGGGAGTTCCACCTTTTCCACCACAGTGACACCCTGTTACCCAAGTTTGGAAACTGTTTACACAAAATGAAATGAAATCTTAGAACTCCTCAGATGTGCAAACCAAAAATTAAACAACACCAATAACACAAACTGAGGGAAAAGGCTGTTACTTTTCTCTGAAATAGTCCTTTTCATGTAAATAAAATAGATGACTTTTTTTTTTTTTTTTTTGAGGTTAAAATTTGGTTCATTTTAACTTCAGGCAGTGGTTTGTTCCTAATGTTTGTTCACCGTTTTCCCAGCTACATCATCATATCTTCAGAACCTTCTTAGAAACCAAAAGGCCAGGCATCTTCACTCTAGTGAGAAGACAGAAATCCAGAGTGGGGATTTTCCATGCCCAAACACATAGTTTGAATTCTGGAAGGAAAGTCCCACAGCCTTCCTTTTCTTAAGACCTGATTAAGACCTTCTTAATCTGATCTTACATTTTCTAATACCAGAACAATGAAGTTGACATGCAGTGAGAGTCGGGCGTGTGAATTTATTTCGTTCTACTTACTTTCCTGAAATTAGGGCCATTAGGGAAAAGAAACATTTACTCTCTCCTGTCTCTGATGATAATGAAATGCCGAGTATTGCTGTTGCTTTCTCCTCTCGTAAACCATTCGACAGAATCATCCCTCCAGCCTTGCATAGGCTTTTCTACTTTCATCTCTCTCTGTCTTAGTCCATTTTTGTGAGCCTTCTCCTTCACACCTTTGGAGTCATTGTAGCTCTTTGACTCTGGTCTTTAAATGATTTTGTTCATAATTACAAACCCTTGAACACGTCATAACCTGATAAGTGTCTTTTTCTTTTTCTTTTTTTTTTAAGATGAAGTCTCACTCCGTCACCCAGGCTGGAGTACAGTGGTGCGAACTCGGCTCACTGCGGCATCTATCTCCCTGGCTCAAGTAATTCTTGTGCCTCAACCTCACAAGTAACTGGGACTACAGGCGCGCATCACCATGCCTGGCTAATTTTTTTTTGTATTTTTGGTAGAGACAGGGTTGTGCCATGTTGACCAGGCTGGGCTTGAACTCCTGACCTCAAGTGATCCACGGGCTTCTGCCTCCCAAACTGCTGGGATTACAGATATGCGCCACCGCAATCGCCCTGATAAATGTCTTTCTTATCAAAACAGTAGCATAGCAGTGAAAAGTGTGAGCTCTGGAGTGAGACTGCAGTGGATGCAAATCCCTGCTGCTACTACTTAGCTACTATTTAATCGAACCTATCTCTTAGGGTTGCTATGAGCAATGAGATAATGTTTGAAGATAGCTTAGCACATTGTCTCCTAGACAGTTAGTGCTCAATAAATGTTACCTGTTGTTTATAAGTGGGTTACCATTTCTACACAGTCTTCTATTCTTTTAAATGCTGTTGGGACTATCATCCTATCCACCCCTTCATTATCATCATAACTGGGTCATCCTAAGCTATCTCTGCCAGAGAGGTGCTTCAGGCCTCACCTTGCAAAGCACTGATATTAATTCATTTCTTTTTAATTTATCAAGGGACTTTCACTAGCTACTAATTTAGCAGAGCGCAGAGTCTCCCTGTATGTCCTTCAGCTGAGATGTAGGAGATCAAGTACAAAGAAAAAAAAAATACTAATTGCTTAGCCTTCCAGCTGTTCATTTTCTTGTTTTTCAAAATGGCCCTTAGCAGCAAGCAGGAGACAGGAAAAAGGTTGTTCTAAATTGGAGCTTGATTTAATGTGTTCTGGATGCAAAACTTTCACTTTCAACCCTCTTCAAGCCCTAAATACACAAAATACAACCTGTAACATATTTAGTAAATGATGAGTGGCCGAGAGGTCAAAGACAATTTGGCACTAAAGAAAAATCTGATCTTGTTCAAAAGTCTCTCTTGCAGCCTGGCTTTTGGCTGGGTGTGCTTGACTGTCGTTTCTGGGAAAGCAGTAACAGTGAGGCTAATATTGTCCCCTTTCGAGCAGGTAGAGAGAATCCTTCCCTGATTCCTTTCTCTGTCTCTTAAAAGACAGTAGGGAGAAAAGTTGTTCATCTGATAAAATTGTTTATCTGTCTTATTTTCTCTGTTTTGATTCATTGACTTTCATTACAGTTAAGACTCATCAAGGGATAAAATCTGAAAACTTGTAAAGGATACTTATTACAGAAAAAATTTAAAGGTAAATGCTTTTTTACCCCACTGTCTTTATTCAGAAAAAAATATAGGAAATGTACTTAAGTTGAAATAGAGATTTTAACTACTGAACTCATAATTCTGATACTAAGTAGTTGTTTTACTTGGTCCCTTAATATTTCTGGATGTCTGCTTCCTCAGATTGAAAATGAAGGGCTTAAATATATGAACTATAAGGCCCCTGTCAGATTTTAAAACTTTATGGTTCTACTAGATGTTTAATTCATAAAGAAATACACTCTCCCCCTCCCCAGACAGTTCCAGATAATGTGCTATTTTTCACAAACATTGCTGATACAGCAGCTATTTTCAGTTTCCAATGAAGTGAAGAACAATGTGACCTATTTAAAAGCTGGCTCATGAGAGAATATTAGCCGCCAGTTATCAATCCTTTTATTTAATTTTCTTGATAAGGACTGTATGATAGAAACATTTCTTTGCTGCAAAACTAATAGCAGCCTAGACTGTATTTGATAATACTGTACATGCACTCTGTAATAGCTCTGAAAAATGCATTTCATATTTGTTGCCAATTCAATTTAGATGGGTTGAGAAAAAAGAGAAAATACACTTTTGTGCTCATCTTTCCTGAATGACTAAACAGTTAAAAAGATATATGGTTTCTCTAGATCATTAAAAAACTTTAACTGTTATTTTCCATATGGGTTGCTTCTCCGTGTAGGATCCAGAAATGATTGCTATTAAGATTGTAAGAAATTTATTTTTTGGTTTTAAGAAAATATTCTTCTGTTCATATACATGCTTTCTTAGAATGAGTTAACAGATATTTACTAAGAAAGACAAGAGAATAACTAACTGGGAAACCAAATTATTTTAATGAGGAAGCAGCAGCATTATTTTAATGAATAACTCAGTTTGTGAAAGTAGTTTCCTTAATTTCACCTGTCTAACAACAATCTGGCTAATGTCTATTTGTGGTAATTAAAACATATATATATATTTTTTTGAGACGGAGTCTCGCTCTGTTGCCCAGGCTGAAGTGCAGCGGCGCGATCTCGGCTCACTGCAAGCTCTGCCTCCCGGGTTTACGCCATTCTCCTGCCTCAGCCTCCTGAGTAGCTGGGACTACAGGCACCTGCCATCTCGCCCGGCTAGATTAAAACATATTTTTAACATTTTGTTTTCCATTCCATGCTTATGTTTAGGAAGAATCAATATCGTGAAAATGGCCATACTACCCAAAGTAATTTTAGATTCAATGCTATTCCCATTAAACTACCATTGATATTCTTCACAATATTATAAAAAAACTGTTTTGAAATTCACCTGAAACCAAAAAAGAGCCCAAATAGACAAGAATATACTACGCAAAAAGAACAAAGCTGGAGGCATCATGCTACCTGACCTTAAACTATACTACAAGGCTACAGTAACCAAAACCGCATGGTACTGGTACAAAGACAGACACACGACCAATGGAACCGAATAGAAAACTCAGAAATAAGACCACACACCTACAATTATCTGATCTTTGACAAACCTGACAAAAACAAGCAATGAGGAAAGGATTCTCTATTTAATAAATGGTGCTGGGAGAGCTGGCTAGCTATATGCAGAAAATTGAAACTGGACCCCTTCCTTACACCTTATGCAAAAATTAACTTAAGATAGATTAAAGACTTAAATGTAAAACCCAAAACTATAAAACCCTAAAGGAGAATCTAGGCAATACCATTCAGGACATAGGCACAGACAAAGATTTCATGATGAAAACGCCAAAAGCAATTGCAACAAAAGTAAAAATTGACAAATGGGGTCTAATTAAACTAAAGCACTTCTGCACAGCAAAAGGAACTATCATCAGAGTGAACAGACAACCTACAGAGTGAGAGAAAATTTTTGCAATCTATTCATCTGACAATGGTCAGTACAGAGAGTAGAAAGTGGAGTAAATGAGGGAAGAAAAACAACCAGAGTGAGATGGAGGCTGAAGAAGACAAAAAGAAGGAGGGCAGGAAGAAGGGACTCCTTGAAGACTGGCTTGGCCTAAAGGAGGGTGACTACACAGTTTGGTTTGCCTGTGATCCTGGTAGTTTTAGAGTGTCCCTTCACTCTAAAACTGTCCAATATGGATGATAAATGGTCACCCTGTATACACAAATGCCCCAAATGCCAGTAGCATACCTAACAGTAGGACACCTGTCCTGGCATATTGACTGTCATGTGGTGCATCCAGGGAGGAAAATTGCCCAGCATTTGCAGATATTGGACAACAAATGGTGTCCATAGGAAAAAAATGCCCCTGCATTTTATGGTATACTTGTATACTTTAATTGACAGACTTCTTGTGGCTTAGATATGTAGAGAAGGGATTTTGTATCAAAAATTATAATCTTACTGTTGGATGAGACTTTTCCTTCATCAAATCTCTGCCACTGCTTCTGTTTTCCTTTGCCTCTAAGGTGCCCCAAGGGTAACCACACCCTTGTGCTCTCCTTGCCCCTTGAGTGTAGGCTAGCTTCTATGAGTCGCTTCTAGCCAATAGAATGGGGAGAGGTGATGGCATGACTCTTCCAAGATTAAGGCCTAAAAAGATTCAGTATTTGTCTTGGTGCTCATCACCTGCCACTTTCTCTCTAAGGGATACTGGTGCTGTGGAGAGACCCATGTGGAAAGGAACTGAGGACTCCGGGCAAAAGTCACCGAGGACCGAGGTTGCTGACAGTTGCATGTGAACAACTTGGAAGCAGATCAATCCTTGCCCAAGCCCACACTTTGTCTACAGCCTTGGTGAGAGACCCTGAGCCAGGGATGCACATCCAAGCTGCACCCAAACTCTTGACCCACAGAAACTGTGAGACAATGAATGTGTTTAAGTCCCCATATCGTGAAGTCATTTATTACACAGCAAGAGATGGCTAAGACGAGCACTATTTTTATCCCCTTTTGAGTTCATGGCTTGGTCTCTCTACCTCCCACTGACTAAATGTGACTAAAGCAAAATCCTTTAACCAGCTGTCTCTGAATAATATTACCTGAATGCCTGCTGTTTACTAGCATGGGAGGAATTCAAAAGAGTTTATGAGGGAAATGGCCACAGTGAGGCAGAGGATTTACGTGCAGGGAAGGCTTCATCCTGGCAAATTACCCAGGGCAGACCTTGCCTCCTTCACTGTCTAAAATATCCAAGTCTTATAGTTTCAAATCCCCATCTCTTATTGTCTGTCTTATAGAGACCACCCTGACTCCTCAAATACAGCCACTCCATTCCCTGTGACGCTGCTTTTTTTTATTTTTTTGAGACAGAGTCTCGCACTGTCACCCCGGCTGGTATGCAGTGGCGCAATCTCGGCTGGCTGTAACCTCTGCCTCCCGGGTTCAAGCAATTCTCCTGCCTCAGCCTCCTGAGTAGCTAGGATTACAGGCGCCTGCCACCATGTCTGGCTAATTTTTTGTATTTTTAGTAGAGACGGGGTTTCACTATGTTGGCCAGGCTGTTCTTGAACTCCTGACCTCGTGGTCTGCCCGCCTTGGCCTCCCAAAGTGCTGGGATTACAGGCGTGAGCCACTGCGCCCGGCCGAGCCTTCTCAGAGATGGGGCACTTCCTCTAGTTTTCCACTTGACTCTGGTCTTCCTCCTAGTTCCCTTCCTTCCGGGCAGAGGCTGAGGCCAGGCAGATGGTACTTTTGCTCTTACTGTGTCTGCAAAATCAATGGCTGCATTTTCCTGCAGCTGACTAGGAAAGCTCTTGGCTGACTCATTAAACATTTTACCTTTGTTGGTTTCAAAGCACAGCTTACATATTAATGAGATCCACCATTTCTCTTTTTGATAAGGACTCTTTTCCAGTTTCATGACATAGTTTACTCTTGAGAAACAACAAAGCATGGTGCTTAAGAGCTTGGCTCTGGATCCCAACTTTCCAGTTTCAGGTTCTGGCTCTCAAATTTACCAGCTGTGTGATCTTGGGCAATTTGCTTCACTTCTCTGTGCCTCCATTTACACATAAAAAATTGGATAATAATGACTGTAATTGTGAACCAAAGAACCTGTGTCCCTATTTGGAATTACTAGAAATGGTTAGCTGTTTTAGAATGCCAAACAATTGGGAATACGTGGGCAACAGTCCTGATGATGGTTGGGCACAAGGAAGTTAATATGTGTAAAGTGCTTAGAGCAAGGGCTGGCTCCAAGTGAACACCTGTGAGCCTTAGCTACTATGGTATTATCACAATATCATATGAAGCAAATATAAAGCAGCAATTTTTTAGATCAAAATGCTTTTCTGAACTGGGACTATCTTCTTTGATTTAAATTTATGGAATTTGCCATGAATTGTGAAATAACCCACCAGCCTATACTGGCTTCTTAGAGAGAGTGATCCATGACTCAAATTCTTCAAAAGAAATAAGACTCCTTCCTCTCTGCAAAGGCTTTGAAGGTTATTTGTAGGCAAAGAATGGAGATAAGTTTTGTGTTACTCCAGGAAACAGAGAGGCTGCCTATTTAATGGGAAAGATGAGGATACTATAGAATCATTTATCAAACTTTCAAACAACTGCAGTTTGTAAAATAACAGACATTGTGGAAAAGTCAGTTCTCTTAGTCAAAGGAGAACGCAATTTAAGTTTCAGTATTCCACATAGAAGAAATGAATACATACCCAGTGATGATGCAGAGATAGTCACAAGGGCCTCATAGATGTTATTAATAGCATTTTCAGTGGACTAAGAAACAGGTAGGTATACAATACTTTGTTTATGGAAGTGAACAATCTGTTTTGGAATAACAACTCAGAAGCAGTTGTACACACACACATACACACATGCCTCACAGCTGTCCCAAAAGAGTTGAGCATTTCTGCTGCTAGAATTCTTTCTTTCTTCTGCTTTCCTGATTCTGTCCCCTCTCTTGACTTCCTGCTTTCCCTAACCTCAACCAATCTTCCTCACTCCGCTCCCTTGCTCTGTTCACATTCTTAATACAGATAAATGCTGATGCTAGAGGGTATTGATTAGAGTCACAAGTACTCATGGTGGTGATGAGAATGTGAAGTTTTTGCATAATTTTCCCAGAAGCACAGGAGTAGACGTGGAGAGAAAAATCTATGAATGAGCATGTTTTATTAAAAAAGAAAATAAAACTACAGTAGATCCTAGACCCTTGAAACTCAAAGTATGGTTCCTGGAACACTGGTGTTCCAGGTGTCACTTGGGAGCTTGTTAGAAATGCAGGACATCAGACCCCAAGCCAGACTATTGAAACCAAATCTGCTTTTTAACAAGATCCTCAGGGATTTGCATGCATATTAAAGTTCTAGAAGCAGTTCCCTAGAAATATGTTAGGTTAAAATAAGCTCTTTTTTTTTGAGACAAAGCCTTGCAGTGTCGCCCAGGCTGGAGTGCAGTGGCGCCATCTTGGCTCACTGCAAGCTCTGCCTCCTGGGTTCACGCCATTCTCCTGCCTCTGCCTCCCAAGTAGCTGGGACTGCAGGCGCCCACCACCACGCCCGGCTAATTTTTTGCATTTTTTTTTTTTTAGTAGAGACGGGGTTTCACCGTGCTAGCCAGGAAGGTCTCAATTTCCTGACCTCGTGATCCGCCAGACTCGGCCTCCCAAAGTGCTGGGATTACAAGCCTGAGCCACCGCGCGCGCCTGCCTGCCTGCCTGCCTTCCTTTCTCTTTCTCTCTCTCTCTCTCTCTCTCTCTCTCTCTTTCTTTCGTCTTTCCTTTCTCTCTCTCTTTCTTTTCTTTCTTTCTCTCTCTCCTTCCTTCCTTCCTTCTCTTCTTTTCCTTCTCCTTCTTCCTCTTCTTCCTCCTCCTCCTCTTATTCATCTTCTTTTTTTGAGATGGAGTCTCACTCTGTCACTCAGGATGGAGTGCAGTGGTGCTATCTCAGCTACTGCAACATCTGCTTCCCAGGTTCAAGCGATTCTCCTTCTTCAGTCTCCTAAGTAGCTGGCACTATAGGCACATGCCACCATGCCTCGCTAATTGTAGTATTTTTAGTGGAGATGGGGTTTCACCATGTTGACCAGGCTGGTCTCGAAGTCCTGACCTCAGGTGATCCTCCCGCCTTGGCCTCCCAAAGTTCTGGGATTACAGGTGTGAGCCACCGCACCCGGCCCTGAATGGTACCTTCTAAACCTTTAGAGACTCAGTTTTCTCATCTATAAAATGGGAATGATAACAATACTATCCCATTGGATTGTTAATTGAATTAACAATTATAGAATGCTTAGAACAGTGACTGGCACATAGCAATTAAGCACCATATAAGCATTGGTCAAATATATTTTCCAAAGTTAAGTGTAACATAATTAACAAATTCTAGAACTTCTTTAAATAATTAATGGAATAATTCCCAAAGCCCACTTGACCAATTTCTCCATAATCTAACCTACTACTCTCTCAACCCTACTTCTAGGCTGCCCCTGAGCTTTGCATATAAGCTTCGTGCTTATTAACCCTGCAATGCAATTATTTGTTTATTGTCTGGCACAAGAAGGAGATCAACAAATGCTTATAAAGTAAATGAATAGATATTTGATTTATCATTATTTCCAAATCTTCCTCAAAGCCCAGAAATTTCTTTGTTTTTCTCATGCATTTTCCTCCTTGTATTGTTAAAGACCAGAATATGCCACCCCAAAATATGACTATGAAGTAATTCAGGATGTGCCACCCAAAAATATGCCACTCTTTGATTATTTTAAGCTGAAGGCATTTGAAAAACAGCAAATTCAGGGAGAGGCTTTCTCTGAACTCCCCTTATCTGCTTAAAGACAGATCTTCCAAAAAGATCTCAATTGTCATAAATCCCCTCTCCAGGAAATTTTATCAATCAGAGAAGATTGACTCTTCTCACAGCAGAGGAGACTAGAAGTTGACACTAAATCCAGAAAAACGTTGTCCCAAATGATCATATCTCCCATTACTTCTTCTAAGGCCCCTTATCTTTCCTAAATATCATTTACTCTCCAAGTGACCTATATCTCCCTCTCCTTCCCCTTTTAAGATAGTATATAAGCTTTCAAATCTCACTGCTTTTCGAGTACTCACTTTCTTTTTCTGTGAAGACCCATGCATATAATATTTAGGATTCATACCTTTGTGTATCTTTAAGAAATATTATTTTAGATTCAGGGGGTACATGTGCAGGTTTGTCACATGGATGTATTGCATAATGGTGAGGTTTGGGCTTCTAGTATACCCATCACTCAAATCTCAAATAGTGAACACTGCACACAATAGGTAATTATTATCACTCCCTTCCTGCTCTCCCTGCTTTCGGGGTCTGCAGCATCTATTATTTTCAGCTTTATATCCATGTATACCATTGTTTAGCTTCCTCTTATACGTGAGAACATGCAGTATTTGATTTTCCGTTTCTGAGTCATTTCATTTAGGATAATGGCCTCCAGGTTCATTCATGTTGCTGTAAAGGACATTATTTCATTCTTTTTTATGGCTGTCTAGTATTCCATGGTGTACACATACGCATTATCTTTATCCACTTAACCATTGGTGGACACTCAGGTTGATTCCATGACTTTGCTACTGTGAATAGTACTGCAATAAACATATGAGTGTGGGTGTCTCTATATATAATGATTTGTTTTCCTTTGGGTAGATAACCAGTCGTGGGGTTGCTGGGTAGAATGGTAGTTCTACTTTTAGTTCCTTGAGAAATCTCTATACTGTTTTCCATAGAGGTCGTACTGATTTAACATTTTTACCAAACAGTGTATAAGCATTCTCTTTTCCCTACATCCACACCAACATCTGTTGTTTCACTCTGGAAAAAAAATCCAAAAAAATTCAGGCATCTGAAAATAGGTATTGTTAAAGAAAAACATTATTCAATGACACATGTCATAGCATAGTAAGGCAGGCTTTATTCAGGTCCACTGCAACAGGTATAGGGGCCACAGCAATGAGGTATTGCAGTGAAGGAGAGAGACTGGGCTCAACTCCAAGTACAGCATGGGCAAGTGGGACCTTAGAGCCAAGGAGCAGGGTGGGGTTCAGCAGATGGAAAAATTACTAAGAGGGAACCTCAGGGGTAAGGTGAATTCTGGCTAAACTGATTTAGCAAGGGTATTGCGAAAACTGGATTTTACATGGAAGTGCACAGATGGGCCTAGAAGAATATTCAGAAGGCTGAGTAGAGTTTGGCCAAGCAAAGATTCTTTGTCTGTATCTATGAGGCCTCTAAAAAGGAAAGCAGAGTAAACTTGGAATAATTTTTAAATGATTCCAAAAAAATAGGTGCACGGAGACTAGATTTTTATAAAGGTCAACAGCTTTGAAAACTTCATTCTGTTAAAATCAAGATAATCAGTTTCCCAAGTGATCTCTAAGAATAATATAGGCAGTCATGGGGCTGAATAATAATAATAATAGTAATAATAAGTGGTCACCCCCAAAAAGGAGGTCCATGGAGCTTGTATGTATCTTTTGTAGAGAGGTGGGAGTCACAGAAATGAATGATATAAAAATTGTGAGATAGGCAGGAAGTCAGCACTCCTAGGTACTGAGGATGTTCTCTGCACTGGCACACCTTAGCAGACCTTCAGACAGACTTAACGGGGAAGCCAAAGAAGCTTATGCTCAGGGCCCCTCACCTTCACAGGGTACCTTACAAGGCCCTTGGAGAGGCTCTAGCAATTTTATATTCTTAATTTTATATTCTTTTGAGGAGAGTAATTTTAGTGAAGTATATTAACATTGTATAAAGAAAAATGGACAATTTTGCATTATTCTGTTATTGAGCAAATGGGCTCATTGCTTGATGTGCTTAGAAGCCATACTGTGGCATCAGCTTTTGAGATAAAAAAGGATTTATTGAGAGGCTGAGCAGTAAGGATACAGGAGGCACGACTGAAATCTGTCTCCCAAATTTGAGTATGGGGCAAGTTTTAAGGGCTTGGAAGATGGCAAGCGAAAGGATTTTGGTGTGGTAAGGTCTGATTGGAGAGCTTCAAAAGTGACTATTTTTGGTAAGGTACACTGAGGCTGATTTTAGCCCTGGATCTTCCTGGCCATCAGGCCCCCTCACTTTTGAAATGGTTCTGATGTTCAGGTTCCAGTTGTGTCCTGGTCTTCCTGGTTCTATGGGGAGGAATTGTTGGTTTTGGGTGTCAGAGGTCAAATCTTTCCTATTGCACATGCTTGGGCCATAGACTTGCAGTCTTGGCTCTGTTATATCTACAAGGTACTTAGACATTCTATTATCAATAGAGTAGGCCCAGTTTGAGATGTTCCCGTGGTTACAGTTCTTCCTGGAGAGGACCGCTTTCCCCTCAGTTGTGTAAGTTTCCCATAAACCTGCATCAGCCTCGGCTGGATCGTGCTTCTGCAGAGAAACCCTTGTACTCCCTTCTCTCTCCCGCATCCTGACTGTGAAAGCAAGTTCTGCTTACCAAAGTCCTCTGAGTTCTAAGTGGTTTTGGATTCCGGCTTTTTCTTTGATAAAGACATAAATGACATGACAATTGTTTCCTTGGGCTGGAGTAATGAGCTCACATTCTCAACATTAAACTTAAAAGAAATAAATATTTAAAAAGCTAGCATTCATGTTACAAAATAAAAGGCATAAGATACGAGAAACTTGGCTACAGTAGCATCTGTGAAGAAAATAATTAAGTGTTTTGTTTCACTCTGTACTTAGAGTGTCAATAGTGCTAACGAGGTTATTAAAAAGCTCTTGAGTTACCATGCATAGAGTCACCAGGCAAGCAGGAAGGATTCACTGCGTTCTGGGAATCCTGTTTCCTGAGGGTTAAAAGTATAATTTTCAAAAGGTAGAATCACAAAATAAAATAAATGTGTCAAATATTTTATTTAACTCATTAATTAAAATCCACTTAAAATGAGATTTTGATTTGCAGAGATTTGTATTCTCTGCCGGACAAAATTCATTTGCATCGTCATGTACGGGAATCATTTGCATTGCTATGGGCAGGAAACAT
The DNA here is from genome assembly GCF_001698545.2 of Rhinopithecus bieti. Taxonomy (NCBI): domain Eukaryota; kingdom Metazoa; phylum Chordata; class Mammalia; order Primates; family Cercopithecidae; genus Rhinopithecus; species Rhinopithecus bieti. Next base: position 1,921,146 of record NW_016808848.1, read on the forward strand.
TTGCATCGTTATTCATTTTCTGTAACTTAAACCCTATTCCTACAGAGTTGTAAAATAGCCTAGTCAATCACAGGCAATCGAAAGTGGAATTAGAGAATCCCAGAGGGTCTGCTAACAATGTCCTGCCCTCCACTGAAAGGACACCAGGAATCACTTTGGTCTATTTCTAAGACTTGGACCATTTTTCCTACATGAGATATATTATGAAGAGAAGAATATTTATCCTAGTGTAACCAGCAGAGCAGAAGCTCTTGAAATCATGTATTAATATTATGTGGACACGTGATAGGACCAGGAATACTTTCAGCCTGGCAAAGATGAGATGCACTGTGGACAGTGATCCAAGTTCTAAAATATTAAAGAACTGTCATGAAGCAAAGGGCTGTCCTTATTTTGTGTAGTTCCGGAGGTCAGAAACAGAGTAAATGGGGTTGGGGGTAGGGGTAGGAGGGGATAAGAAGCTACAGCAAAGCAGATCTAAACATATGAAAACTTGTTAAGAAATGGAAGTTTGGGCAGCGCCATAGTGGCTCACGCTGTAATCCCAACACTTTGGGAGGCTTGAGATGGACAGAATCACTTTGAGGTTAAAGTTCAAGACCAGCCTGGCCAACACAGTGAAACCCTGTCTCCTACTAAAAAAAAAAAAAAAAAATTAGCCAGGTGTGGTGGCATGTACCTGTAATCCCAGCTATTTGGGAGGCTGAGGCAGGAGAATCACTTGAATCTGGGAGGCGGAGCTTGCAGTGAGCCTAGATCATGCTAAAACACTTCATCCTGGGCGACAGAGTGAGACTCTGTCTCAAAAAAAAAAAAAAAGAAAAAAGAAAAAGAAATAGAAGTTTTGATTTGTGGGTTCTCTGTCATTGAAAATGTTCAGGCAGAAGTTATATAATCCTTTATAGGAATGTGAAAGGAAAATATCTTGGGCCCATGATGGAAGGCAGGTAACTCCTTTATGAAGTTTAAGCTCACTTCCAACCGGGAAGATGAGTTGTTTGTTTGTTTGTTTGTTTCCTGCTTCTAGGATGGTAGAGAGCAGTCTTCAGCCTGAAACCCATTCCTAGGTAAGTAACTGAATTGGGATTTGGCTTGGCTAAAGTTAAGATTAACAAACAACTGGTCTAAATGTCAGAGGCATTTGAACCAGAGCAACTCCATCTTGAGTAGGGGCTGGGTAAAATGAGGCTGAGGGCTGAGACCAACTGGGCTGCATTTCCAGATGGTTGGGTATTCTAAGTCACAAGATGAGACGGGACGTCAGCACAAGACACAGGTCATAAAGGCCTTGCTGATAAAATAAGTTGCAGTAAACAAGCTTGCCAAATCCCACCAAAATCAAGACGGCAACGAAAGTGACCTGTGATTGTCCTCACTGCTACACTCACATCAGCACCATGACAGTTTATAAATGCCATGGCAATGTAAGGAAGTTACCCTATATGGTCTAAAAAGGGGAGGCATGAATAATCCACGCTTTGTTTAGCATATAATCAAGAAATAACCATAGAAATGGGCAACCAGCAGCCCTCAGGGCTGCTCTGTTTATGGAGTAGGCATTCTTTTATTCTTTTCTTTTTTTTCTTTCTTCTTTCTTTCTTTTTTTTTTTGAGATAGAGTCTCACTCTGTTGCCCAGGCTAGAGTGCAGTGGCGTGATCTCAGCTCACTGCAATTTCCACCTCCCTGATTCAAGCGAGTCTCCTGCCTCAGCCTCCCAAGCAGCTGAGACTACAGGCGCACGCCACCACACCCAGCTAATTTTTGTATTTTTAGTAGAGACAGAGTTTCCCCATATTGGCCAGGCTGGTCTCAAACTCCTGACCTCAGGTGATCTGCCCACCTTGGCCTCCCAAAGTGCTGGGATTGTAGGCATGAGCCACCATGCCTGGCCTACTCCTTTATTTTCTTAATAAACTTGCTTTTACTTTACTCTGTGGACTCACCCTGAATTCTTTCTTGCACGAGATCCAAGAACCCTGTCTTGGAGTCTGGATCTGGCCCCTTTCCTATAACATTCATTCCTCCTTACCATTAGCATGCTCAGTGATCGTATTGCTGGGGTTTTGTTGTTTGTTCCCATTTGAAGTTGTTGTTTAAGGATCCTAATTCTAGTTTGTAGATGCATTCGAAAGGGTCTTCTCTATTGCTTTTCTCCCAAATTTTAATCTTAATTGAGTTTGTCTGTGTGCATTTGCATGAGGAACTAAACTGTTGTTTTCATATGTTAATGAGAGACTGAGGTTTCTTAGCCCTGAAGAGAAGGGGCATTTTGCTCCTCCCAGCTGAAAGGCTCCCTTGGGTAACTGGGGGCCCCATGGGAGTGTCTGGGAGGTTGACCACCCCATGATGTGCAGTGGCCCTGCAAGGGAATCCCCAACAAAAATAAATTTAAAAATGGCTCATCTGGGTAACTCATGTAAGGGCTAATCATCTGGTATTTTGAGCCCTCTCTGAGGTCACAGACCTCTGGAGGGACAAACTGAGACATGTAAAAGGGCGGAAACTACTCAGCGGTGACACACTGTGGAGTCCTGCCCACAAACAGCACATGTTGATCCACAACACAAAAACTGTAGACCATAGCTCAGTTCCTCCTTTAAAAGAAAGAAAGAAAGAAAGAAAGAAAGAAAGAAAGAAAGAAAGAAAGAAAGAAAGAAAGAAAAAAAAGTGGGAGACAATCTAAGAATGAGGAGAAAACAAGGAGAATGACCCCCTTTTGGGCAGTCCGTAGGTTTTATGGCACCTCTACTTGCCAAAGTTTATGTAAAACGGAAATAATATGGTCTTTGTGCACATTTACATTAAGGAAAAAAGAGCCCTTGGCTGGGTGTGGTGGCTCACCCCTGTAATCCAAGCACTTTGGGAGGCCAAGGTGGGGTGGATCACCTGAGGTCAGGAGTTCAAGACCACCCTGGCCAACATGGCAAAACCCCATCTCTACTAAAAATACAAAAATTATCTGAGCATGGTGGCTCATGCCTGTAATCCCGGCTACTCAGGAGGTGAGGAAAGACAATCTCTTGAACCTTGGAGGTGGAGGTTGCATTGAGCTGAGACCATGCCACTGCACTGCAGCCTGCACAAGAGTGAGATTCCATCTAAAAAAAAAAAAAGGAAGAGCCCTAAAGAGCCCTAAGTATCCGGTCTATCCCCTGTGACCTGCATGAATACATCCAGATGGCCTGAAGCAAGTGAAGAATCACAAAAGAAGTGAAAATGGCCAGTTCCTGCCTTAACTGACAACATTCCACCATTGTGATTTGTTCCTGCCCCACCTTAACTGAGCATTAACCTTGTGAAATGTTCCTTCTCCTGGCTCAGAGGCTCCCCAACTGAGCACCTTGTGACCCCTGCCCCTGCCCGCAAGAGAAAACCCCCTTTGACTGTAATTTTCCACTACCCACCCAAATCCTACAAAATGGCCCCACACCATCTCCCTTCACTGACTCTCTTTTTGGACTCAGCCCACCTGCACCCAGGTGATTAAAAAGTTTTATTGCTCACACAAAGCCTGTTTGGTGATCTCTTCACACAACTGGCAAACTAGAGAGTTTTAAGACCTCATTTTCTCAATTTGTTTCTTTTTTGCCTGCTCTAAATCTGCTTATTTTTCTTTTCCTTTTGTTTTGTGCGTACCACCGTGCACAGCTAATTTTTGTATTTTTAGTAGAGACAGGTTTTCACCATGTTGACCAGGCTAGTCTCAATCTCCTGACCTCGTGATCCACCCACCTTGGCCTCCCAAAATGCTAGGATTACAGGCATGAGCCACTGTGCCCGGCCCTATTTTCTATTAAGATAAAACCATTGTTTAGATCCAACAAGTTCTTTTTGCAAGCTGGTAATTTGTAATTATCTTATGGCTAAAAGTTCTGAAGTAAAAGCTATAGGATCTGTGTGTGTGTGTATTTTTAAAAGACCTTTAAAATTTCTATAAATTTGTGTTTAATTGGCAATTAGATCCATTTTAATTTCCCTCTAGCACAGGCAACTTTTCTCTCTGCACCTTGTAATGTAAATTTTGGTATTTGACTTTCACCTGAGTTGCTTCTTTTAATATGCAAATTTAAGGCTATATAGTTGACAACTGCCCAGGGTTGTAAAACAGGTTATCAGTAATCTGAAATTCTAAGAATGGAAGTAAAGGGTTTTTATGAATCCATCATTCTTTCAGCATGCCTATCTATTTATATGTTGTGTACACAATGTTTCACTACTAAAAATATGTAAAAGAGCTCTAATTAATTGCTTAAAATAAAAGTGCTTAAATCAGATACTAAAAAGGAAAAGACTAGTCAAATACTTTTCCAAGTTTGTGTAACTTAAGTAAAATCTTTAACAAATAAGCTAGCTTTAAAATTTATATTTTAAAATCTATATTAAAAGTAATATTAGAAATGTCTTAAGAATTGCCAGCGTACTTTTTTGTTGGCATTCATTAATCAAGCAAGCTGTCTCTCTTTGGCTGCTACCATCCATGTAAGACATGAATTGCTCCTCCTCACCTTCCACCATAATTGTGAGGCATCCCCAGTCATGTGGAACCTCTTTCTTTTGTAAATTGCCCAGTCTTGGGTATGTCTTTATCAGCAGCATGAAAATGGACTAATACATTGGTTATTTTCCAATACGTATATAGTAGGAAAACATTCTTGCTAAAGCAAAACAAAACAAAACTGTGCCCTTATTAAAAAAAAGTGAACAACTTTTGTCCAATTCAAAGCTTATTTAAAGGTTATATATAAAACAAGATAAAAGGAACCAGATAATAAAAGAGGTATTTTTTCGTTGTTGTTGAGGTAAGAAAGCTTAAAGATAAATACTTTTATATGAGAAGGAATCTTGTATGGTAAATTTAGTCCTAGAATAAAATTACTGGTTGTTTAAGAAGGAGGGATGTTCAGGACAAACCAGAAAGTCTGAGCATGTCATGAACAGTCGGTGTAAGTCGCAGTAAGAGGATTTATATTAAAAAAAATCCAAAACTTTAATATGATCAAGTTATCATATTAAGTTTTGGTTTGCTTAGGAAGATAGAAACAGATAAAAAATTTAAGGTTATTCCATCCATGTATCTTCCTGTATGTGTTTTTAAAGTCCTTGTGACATTGAGTTACAGGGCTTTGACTCCTGGATCTGAAAAGGACACAAAGTCATGCTGAATCTTAAACACTAATAGCAGTTAAAGCCTCATCTTTGGGCCCCATAGAAGATGGCAAACAAAATAAACTGCATTCCTGAGACACAGGAGAAGAAATTAAAACTATTCAACTCCTCAAGTCCCAGGGACTATCATGGAAGAGGCGGGCACATATGATTGTAAGGGCCAATTTTGAAAGATAAAGTAAGTTCAGTTTCTCTATAAATTAATCATTAATATCAAAGTCTCACTGATGGAAGACCAGCATATGGGCCCCTGTGAGTGTTAAGGTTTTCTTGAAGCATTCACCAACTCCTTAATAAAGGTTAGAAATGTTATAAAAGACTTATGGAAGCTATATCTTATGGTCAAAATTAAAATTTTATAGATTGTTTATAAAATTTTGGAAAACAAATTTAATTGTCTTCATGCTGTTTTAATACTGTTTGGAAAATGAACTCTCTCAAAAAATAAAATTTTCACCTTTTAAAAAAAATCTTTGAGTTATCCCTTTGATTAAATGAATGACTTATTTTACAATGACCTGTGATCTTATTTTGTGATATTGAATGTTTGAAACCTTTGATATTTGACAAACTTTCCTAAATCAAATTATAAATTATGTTTTTGTTTCTGACCTAATTAATCCTTTAAGATATTAGGTTCCCTAAAGTCCAAAAAAAAAAAAAACAAAACAAAACAAACAAACAAACAAAAAACAAACCATAATTTCTCTTATTTGGCACAAAAATTATACAGGAAGCATTGTGAAATATGAAATGGTGATGTGTTTTCTTTGGGCATATGGTATAACTATGTTGTTGGTATATGTTCCAAAATTATGGGAAACTCCTATAATTCTGATATAACTCAGTGTATGTTATCAGTAATAATCATAATTGCTATGTTAAAATTATTGTGTGCCAACAAATGTTTTTGTCAATTGTGTCTTTGACTACAGTTGCCCTAAAACTTTTTGTCATCCATGGACAATTGTTGTCTAGTTTTGGTCCTTTTTAGAAGGAGGTTTTATAATCAGCTGTACAATAGGTGCTCTTGAATGCAGGTTTCTGATAACTTTGGAGACAGTAACATCAGAATAGAGATGAAATTTTCAGGACTCGTGGAGACCTAAAAAGTTCATGAATATCAAGCAGAACAGGAATTAACTGCATGGACTAAACTAATCTTTTTGACTTTTGCTTAAAATGTTTGCTTATCCTTTGTCTTATTTTTCAGAGTCTCACAACTTTTCTTTTGAGCTATTGATGGCTTTAACAATTTACTATACTCCCATGAACAAAATTTGGAGCATATTTGTTGCTCTCTACCTGATTTCTCCAGTATTTGGAAACTATTTGTGAGTATTCTTAAATTATGGCAATACAGTTATTTGCATAAGTGCAATAAGAATCTGTTTTCTTTTGTAACAGGACACAACTGGAGAAACTGGTTATTTTGCCAAGGCTTTGACTGGAATGATGTACTTTCCTTTGAGGAATCAGACTTATGGAGCCAATAAAGCCTTTGGAAAAACTGGCCTCATATTTTGGGTACACAGTCCCTGTACAGGGTTTCTGACCTGTGGTTAGTAAAGAATGCCATTTACAGACAGGTCTAGAAGCCCCAGGTTTATCTTGGAACCTCAAGAGAAGAGGAAATTCACCCAACTCAAAGATATTTGATGGCACAAATCCATGGCTGGGTTCAGCTTTAGAAAGTCTTATCTGAGATTCCCTTTAGGGAATAAACTTCCATCAAAGCCAATTTGTCTCTCACCTACCAGTGACCTGGAAGCCCCCAGGGGTCAGGATGGAGGGGGTGGGGTGTTGTGAGGATTTCCTGTGGCTGTGTCACAGGCACGTCCTCAACCTTGGCAAAATAAACTTTCTAAATTAACTGAGACCTGTCTCAGATTTTCTGGGTTCACAGGAATTTTGTGGAGGGAATTTTTACACTTTTAAGAGGTTTGCAATAGAGCAGTGTTTTCCCATAGAAATATAATGCAAGGCATATGCAACTGTAAATTTTCTTGTAGCCAGATAAAAAAAAGTAAAAAGAAATGGAATAAATTGATTTTAGTAATACACTTTGTATAACACCATATATCAATATGTAATCAATATAAAAAATTAATGGAATAGTTTACCTTCTTTTTTTCTGTACTAAGTTTCTGAAATCCAGTGTGTTTCTTACATTTGCCAACATGTTTCAATTTGGACTAGCCATGTTTCAAATATCCCATAAAGACATGTGGCTCCTGGTGACTGTCCTACTGGACAGCACAGATCTAGGTCCACGGTCCTAAACTTTAGCCTCCCCAGAGCTTCTGATTCCCTGGGTCTGGAATGGAGCCCAGGAATTTGCATTTCTAACAATTTCTCAGGTGATGCCTATGCTGCTCGTCCAAGGACCACAGTTAGAAAACCCCTGGTTTAGACAAACAAAATGCTTCTTTTTACAATGGATATACACTTTTGATGTTTCTTATTCATTATTGTGAAACAATGGTCTTTGTGCAGTGAAGCTGAGACTTTCTGGATAGACTCCAAATGATCCTGATTTTCTCAGTCTTCATGCAATGTTTCCTCCACATCATTATCTCATTATTGGGCTCCTAATGTTTATTTGCATTTTTCTTTTTTAGGGGAAGAAAGGGTGTGATATATTTCCTCACCCATCGTGAGGGTCACTGCCCATACTCCTGTAACAAAAGACAGACAGGTAAATGAGAGAAAAGTGTAACAAATTTATCAAAGTTTTATATGACACGTGAGCTTTCAGAATGAAGCCCCAAAGACCTGGGGAAAACTCTATTTTTATGCTTGGGTTTGATGAAGAATGGGCAATGGTGTAGAAATGTGACTGGACAAAAGGGTATGACCTAATGGGAACAGACTGATGGGGAAACCCAGCAAAGCCTGTCTGTTCCAAGTCTTCTTGGCCTCTCTATGTAGCATTTCTTTCTCCTGGGTATGGGGCAGGACCTCTCTGGAATGAGTATCTTCTAGGGAGAAGACAGAGAGAGTGCCCTTTCTAGGTTTTATGGCTTCCTTTGGGGGATAGGGGTTCTAGTTTCTATGTGCCCCTTGGGGAAGAGGAATTCTGGTTTCTACGACCCTTTTTTTGGGGAGAAAGAAGGACAGGAGACAAAAGGACAGGAGAAGGTCAGAGAGAAGCATTCCTTTGGAGGCTGCTTATGAGGCCTCTCAATCTCCTTTAGTTCAATGTACTCAGCAGGCCAAAGCATCATATCTTGGGGTACTGTTTTCTGAGTCCCACTGCTTTCAACAAAGGTGCTTCTACAAATTTTACTGAGTGTATATAAATATTAATGTAAGAATAAATCAAAGGTGGTGTTTCAGATTCTTGTGTTACTATAAAGGACATTTTGTGATAGGACACAATTTCCCAATGTGTTAGATCTCAGAGGCATACATATCCTTACATTTTCCTTTTGCAGTGTATCCACTGGCTACTGAACTCATGAATGTATCTAAATCTTTCTTGAAACTATACCTTTGTCAACATGTGACATAATTTTTCTAAACGTATTAATTGCATAAAGTAGAACTTTTCATGTTTCTTAAAATTGCATCTTTTAATCTCCAAGAGGAGCTTTCTTAATTTTATTATTCCAGGATTTGGTAAACACATCTATATCTAATGTACAGACACTGCTAATTTGCCAACTAGAATGTGCCTGGATATCTCCTTGGAAACTTTAATTAGGGTCTGATTTCATTGATGTTTATCCATTGGATTTATCTAGCTATCTCCACAAGGGATTACTTTTCCAACTTACGCCATGAAAACTCACATTTTTTTGCACAAATTGGTTTGGTCCCGTAACAATCATCTGTTAGTACCAAAGCAGTTATGAAAAGAAAAAAAAGAGGGTGGGGGTGGAATTGCATTTCAGTCTGTTGGAAAAGGAGACAGGCCTGGATATTCTTGGAAGCCAACAAGACAAAAGTTTCTTTTCAATAGATGCAAAGAAAGACAGTTCTTTATTTTTGTGTAACCAAGAAACAAAAGTTTCCCGTTGGTAAGATGTTCTGGAATGCAGCAGGGGCCATTTTCTCACAGTCATCCCCAAGGCACAAGGTTTCTATCAACCCCAAATACAGACGGGCTTGGATGTGTGTGTGAGTCAGGAACACAAGGTCTTCATCAGGCTTCCCTTACAGAGGGGAAGATTATCCAAGCTGGAGCAGTTCCCAAGGAGGACAAAATTAATGGTTTAAAAATATAACATATAAACAGTTTCAAAATGTAAATTAAAAATTTATGATGATGCTTTCCATAAAAAATAATGAATTCAGATCTTTTGTGGTTTAGAGATGGTCTGTAAGAATAGGACTTTGGACTTCAAAATGTGTAGCATATGAAACAATATATTTCAGTTATTTTTTTTGCCTGAAAACCTTTTTTTTTTTTTCTTTGAGACAGAGTCTCACTCTGTCACCCAGGCTGGAGTGCAGTGGTGCAATCTTGACTCACTGCAACCTCCACCTCATGGGTTAAAGCAATTCTCCTTCCTCAGCTTCCCAAGTAACTGAGACTACAGGTGTGCGCCACCACAACAAGATAATTTTTGTATTTTTAGTAGAGACAGGGTTTTGCCATGTTGGCCAGGCTGGTCTGAAACTCCTGACCTCAAGGGATCCGCCTGCTGCGGCCTCCAAAGTGCTGGGATCACAGGTGTGAGCCACTGTGCCCGACCCTGAAAGCTTTCTAAATGATTCTCGGTAGACCCAGAATTTTCATTTTAGAGAGTCAAACATATGGAGTTTCCCAAACATTTGTTATCAGTTATTTTTTTAAATAGTAAGATCTAGTTATGTGAATTAGTCAATAAGCATTTGCTGAGTGCCTACTATGGGCCTGACTCTTACTAGGTCTTGGGGATTTAAAGATGAATAAAGTGTAGTCGCTGTCTTTGGGGAGCGTATACTCAAGTGCCAGAGAAAGACATATAAGCAATGATTATGAAGTGAATTTTTCAAGAATACCAAATGCTTTGTAAAGTGCGGGAATCAGGGAAGGCTTCATAAGGAGAAATAATTTGAGCAGTGTTTTGTAGGCAATGAGGAATGAAGGTAGGCTGAGGAGGGGAAGAATAGGAAGAGGAGTGAAAAGTGTCCTGCATTTGGGCTGAGGGAACAACATTCTAATTCACATAATTAAAAATAAACAGTTTATCTGGGGACCAGCAAGTTTCTGGCATTGGTTATTATAAGATGTTGGTTCAATCAACTGAGGTAGATCCTGGGTAGAGGGCATGGAAGTTTTGAGAGCATGGGATCTGGGGATGAAAAGAGTCTCAAGGGAGGAAGACAGGTTGGGAGGCAATTGCAATAGTCAAGAATAGAAATGATGAGGTCGAATGAGCTAGCATCCTCATTCTCTACTCAGTATATCAGCAGGGACCTGAAACATTTTGAATGTCAAATTCATTTAAAAATATATTTTAGCTAGTCAGCAATCAACTGGCAGCTATTTATTGATTGTTCATCATGTTCCTGGAGTCACAACATTCTGTGATTGTAGTAATGGAAGTCACCCATCATTGAAGCTAGACATTTTGTGCATATTCTAATTTTACCACTTACTGTTTCTGTCATGTTGGGAAAGTTACATAGACTCTCTGAGCCTCAGTTTCCTAATCTCTAAAATGGAGATAATGACATTTACATCACAGAGTTGTTCTGAGGGTTAAGTGAGTAAATAAGCCCAGCAGTACCTGGTGCTGATGTGCTCACCCCTGCACCTGCCCTAACCCCTTGCCATGCCTGGGTGTGAAGTGTGGTTTTTCTATGACTGTTTATAGGCTTTTCATTGAATTTATTTAAATAACCTTTAAAATTCTGTGGCATCTCTGGGGAAATGGGAAACATATGTGGGATGGTTTAGTTGAGGTTTGCTCTATCTAGTTCGTTGATTTCTAGCCCAGTGACTCTTAGCCCTATTATATATTGACATCCTTTGGAAGAGCTTTTAAAAATTATGATTCTTCGCTCTCACCACCTCCCACAGCTTAGAATCACTTCTAATTCATTTAAAGAAATTCTTCTTAAGAGCACACTGATTTGGGGCCATTGTGTTAATTTTTCACAGAGACTACAGTCACTGATCTCAGAAAATCTGAGTGAGGTCCACAAGATGCCCTTTCATAATCTGTGTTAAATTTGCAGGATCATGTTGAAAATTTGGAATAGCATTTAACTTGCCATTAGACTGTTCCCTCAATACCTTTTAGCCTAAGTCAGGTTCATTGTGAGAGGTTTCTTTTCTGGGTCATAAAATGAGCTAAATTTTTTTTTTTTTTGACAGAAATCACACACTACAATTATTTAATTTCGTTCACTTGCAATGACTTTAAGAGTTGGTATTGATTAGCTCCTGACCTCAGGTTATCCACCAGCCTCGGCCTCCCAAAGTCCTGGGATTACAGGCGTGAGCCACAACGCCCGGCTGAGATCACACCATTGCACTCCAGCATGGATGACAGAGCAAGACTCCATCTCAAAAAAAAAAAAAAAAAAAAAAAAAAAAAAAAAAAAAAAAAAAAGAATTAGTATAGATTAAAATACTCTGTATTTCTGGGCAAGACACAGCTCTGTAGATGTTAGTAAAACATGAGACTGTTAGAAAAACAGATAGTCAAACTACTATCATTATTGCTGGAAGTATTTGGATTTTTCTTTATGTTATAAACATCTAGGGTAGCTCCACAAATTATAAGAGAACTCTTATGGAGTCGCAGTGAAGAGTATCCAAGAAAGTGTATTGTCAGAATAAGCCTTGGAAACCCAGAGAGCATCAATTAGAAAAGGAAAGAAAACTTTGCCAAAATTCAAGGCTGGGAATTTCTAGTTAGAGAAATACTGAATGGTTCTACAGAGAGTGGAAAAAATGTTAAGCATCAAAAAGAGACCTGAACCTGGTCTTTGTAGGGTCCAGCCCTACGGGGCTTAGCGGGTGTTCTCCCTGTGTGCGGAGATGACAGATTGTAATAAATAAAGACACAAGACAAAGAGGTAAAGAGAAAACAGCTGGGCCTGGGGGACCACTACCATCAAGAAGCAGAGACCGGTAGTGGCCCCGAACGGCTGGGCATGCTGATATTTATTGCGTACAAGACAAGGCGGGCAGGGTAAGGAGGGTGAATCTTCTAAGTGATTGATAAGGTCAAGGAAGTCACATGATCGTAGAACAGGAGGCCCTTCCCTTTGAGGTAGCCAAAGCAGAGAGAGAAGGCAGCATACGTCAGTGTTTTCTTCTATGCACTTATCAAAAAGATCAAAGACTTTAAGACTTTCACTATTTCTTCTGCCACTATCTACTAAGAACTTCAAAGAGGAACCAGGAGTACGGAAGGAACGTGAAAGTGGACAAGGAGCGTGACCACTGAAGCACAGCACCACAGGGAGAGGTTTAGGTCTCGGATGACTGCAGGCAGGCCTGGATAATATCCAGCCTCCCACAAGAAGCTGGTGGAACAGAGTGTTATCTGACTCCTCCAAGGAAGGGAGATTCCCTTTTACAGTCTGCTAAGTAACGGATGCCTTCCCAGGCACTGGCATTACCGCTTGACCAAGGAGCCCTCAAGAAGCCCTTATGCGGGCATGACAGAAGTGTCACCTCTTGCTTTCTTGGTCACGTCTCACAATGTCCCTTTAGCACCTGACCCTATACCCGCTGGTTATTCCTTGGTTATATTAGTAATGCAACAAAGAGAAATATTAAAAGCTAATGATTAATAATGTCTATACTAATGATTGAAAATGTCCATGATCATCTCTATATCTAATTTGTTTTATGATTATTCTTATTTTAACTATTTTCTTTATTATACTGAAGCAGTTTGTGCCTTCAGTCTCTTGCCTTGGCTCCTGGGTAATCCTCCACCCACAGGTCTTGGCTTTCTACCGGTGTGTAAACTTGGGAAAATCACATGACTTTACTGAGCACTGCCTTTAAAATTAAGGTATCTTCAAGACCTCTTCTGTCAGTAAAAGTCATGATAGACATTTAAAGTAGGCAAAAGAGATGCTTGGGTGTTCTTTCAATAGGAAGTTGGGCATTGTCCAAGGGACCCTCCCAAGGTACTGTGATTCTTTCGGGGCTGTGAATCACTGATTGTCTTTGATCTATTTTGCAACTCTGTAGACATAGACAGAAAGGGTGCCTTCAAGTCATTAGAGTTTATAACTTTACTGAGTATCTACTACAGGCAGGAACCTACTAGATCTTGGGAATGCAAAGATAAATGATATGGGTTTCTGATCAGCTCCTACCCTAAAAGAGACACATTAATATTGAGTCTTCCTGCACTTATTCCCCTGCCATCCCCCTTCCTATCCAGGAAAAGGGAATGGATCAAAGAAGGAACATTATGCAAAAAGGCATGGTGGGCATGAAAAGAACCTTGGATATTTTGTAGTTAATAAGTCTTGTGTGGTTGGAGTTTTGAGTTACTTATAAAGACCAAATTTGATGAGGTTAAGTGGCAAGATTTGGCTATCGTTTTTTAAGGTCCTTGTGTTCTGTACTCAGGGGAGGGGATCTTACATGCTGCATGCAGCAGGAAGTCAGCAGGGATTTTTCAGCAGGAAAGAGACATGATGTGAACTCTACCATTGATATCAAAGATGAGCAACAGAGGATGGAGTGTGGGCACACTCATCCAGGTGAGAGTGGATAGATTTTTAACTATGGCAGTAACTGTGAGGATAACAAGGAAAGGTAGGGGTTGAGCAACATGTTTTGAAATGGAATTAACAGGGTTGAATTAGAGAGAAACACTGGAGTTGTGAGAGAAAGAAGTACAGGCTGTTTCCATGCTTTCCAGACTGGATGAATGGTAGCTTCCCTAGCTGCAACAAAGAACATAAGAAAAGTAAGGAGTGAAGGCAAGTGGGGTGAGTTGGCAATGAGTTTAGTTTTAGACGTGATTTGAGCAGCAACTTAGTTGTGAAACTAATTTGCGTTTGCATAATTATTTGCAATGTTCAGGAACCCTCATAAATATTTGACAGTTGTGAGTTGATGAAAGTGCTAATGTCTTAGTGCATGAATGTGGATGAAGCAACACGTGTTCAGTTCTCAGAATAAAGGCACACAGGTTGTTTTTTGATTTACAGTCAGGGCTTCTGTATATTAGGCTTTCCTTGTTGATGGCTCTGTTTGAAACCCAAAAGCTCCCCATCTATGAGACCTTTTCCAATGGTTATATATGATTTCTAAAGCCTGTTTCTCATGGTTATAACCTTGAGGCATTTCGAGTGTGGGTATACTATTTTCAAAGTTCTATGTTCCTTGAGCACAAAGACCAATTCTATTTATCATGGTATCCCAAGCCTTTAGGACAGTGTCTTTCAGAGTACCTAATCAATAAATATCATCTGGATGAATGGATGTATGATTGAGCATGCTGAAGTCAGTAAAGCTTGGGTAGAGCAGTATAGTTGTAGTATTGACAGATTGCCCAGAAGAACCCCAGAACTTAAGTGTTTGTATTCTCATTGTGTCCTTCATTGTGCAGAAAGCTCACATCTCAAAAGATCTTCTTGCCTTCTTCCTATGACCTCAGCCCTGTGATGGACCCGCTGATTACCTCTGTCACTCTTGAAATGTAAATATCATCCCCTATTTATGTGATCATGGGTTAAGGAGGCTTATAGATAACTAGTCCTGAACGCATGTGGGTGTCTAAAACCAGACTACCTTGATGTCAAGTACCTGGAGCTACTGCTGATTACCAGCAGGTCCTGTTTTTATCTGCAGTCTCTAAGGGATATAGATATGTTACTAGGGCACTCAATATGTTTGAAATCCTTAAGTGACAAATGATTCTTGTATTGTCTTACACACTTTGAGCAATCTCACAAATGTATAAATCATCATGACATTCCTGAGTATGAAAACAATAACAATATATGAACAGTACTCAAACTAATGATAATAAAAATTAACTCAAACATGAAATTATCTAATGTACAGATAATATACGCCAACCATTTCTTATAATAGCTATAAAAATAATAATTACATTATCTTAGTACTTATAACATGCCAGAGACAGTCAGTTTTGCTATAATGTAACACACACTCCCAAAAACTACTGCACTATGCAAAATTGGCAATAACAATCACAGGGTTTATGGGGAAAATGGGTTTAGAGGCACAGCAGTCAAAAACCTCACTAGTTACACATTAAAAACAACAACAAAAAAGGAACATAATAAAATGGCAGTAGTTTGTTACACATGTTCGATGGTTAAGAAAGGCATAAATGCTGAAATAAGTATCGATTTTAACTTGGAAAAGAACTGATGCTTGCCTGTGGAAGTGAGTATCACAAGCTGTACCTTGTGAGTTACTGTGAAGGGATAGAAGGAGGGTTAGCTAAAATGTGACGGGAAGTTGTAGCACCTGATGAGGATGGGGGATGGCTCACAGCACACAGTCAACTGAGGTAGTTGGTAGGTGTTTGAGATGTGTGCATGTGTGCATTTTGTGCATTCTCTGCATGACCCAGTTCAACTGGCTGCAGTTCACTATGTTTCCAGCAAATGAAGGTGGCATCAACAAGCATGGAAGTCTCATTGTGCTCAAATTGTTCCCTAATATATCAATCTCATTAGAACAAATTTGCATTTTCAAAACAAGCATTCCAGTAGAACTGATTGTTCTAGTTCAAGTGCTTTATCTATATTAATTCGTGTAATCCTCCCAACAGTTATTTTGGTTTGGTACTATTATGGCCCTCATTTAATTGATGAGGAAATTAAGACAAAGAGAGGTTAAATAACTTGATCAAGATAAAAACTAAGTGACAAAACCAGTGTGCTACTCTGCCTTCCAACATATTGTATTATGCTAATGACATTAATACACTTAATAAGATAAGTGTTTCTCCCAGACTTTTGAAGTTAGATTTATTTTGGAGAGGTTCACTTTAAGTAATTCTTAATATCTGATAATTATCTTGCTTAAATCTCTGATGTAGTTTTAGCACATTTTTCTATTGTTATCTCCACTGTCAAGGTGGGAAATATCAAGCTATCATGTCGTGTTAATGCCCCTTAAATAACTGAGGACCAGTTGAAAGCAGTGTAGTCAGTCTTGTTTAGTGCTCAGCATGTACTCAGCACCAAGCTTGACTGTCTCTTTCATCATTGATAATTATGCTAAAAGTTACATTCGGTGAAGTCTAATCAATGGGGTTCCAATCATAATGTAAACATGCTGTGCTCCATTAGCATTAGAAATGTTTATTGCCTTGTGTATTTCATTAGTGTCGCTGGTTCCTCCTCATTACACAAACTCTTTATGGAATAGAAATATTTAACATAAAACATCTCGAATGCTTTCTGTTTTTGAGGAGTAGCTTTTTAGATTGCTGAGTAGGCACTTAACCATTCATATCCCATGGAGAGTTGGTTGCACATGTGAATGGATGAATAACTAATGACACTTTGAATGGGAGTTTTGGCACAATAGTGAGTAAAAACTGACTGTGAGGTGCCAGGTGGGAAATGGTTATGGATCTCTGGCTTTAGAGCTGGTTAGACCTAGGTTCAAATCTTATCTCCTCCATTTGTTAGCTGTGTGATCATGGGAAAAACACTTCTCTGGGTTTCAATTTCATCTATAAATACCTTTGTGGTATTATTGTGAATTAATTAGCTAAATTATGTTACACACATAATATATAATAGGTAATTGGTAAATCAACCCCCTATAAGAGAGGACTCTGCAACCTATCAACAGACTCAATTCCTGGGTTGTTGGTCTGAGTGGTACAAGCCTGAGGTTGAAGGTAAGTGGTGGACAGGTGAGACTCAAGGCAGCAAAGCTAGCGAATGGGCTAAAACTGGCAGGGGCTGCAAGGACTGGCAGGGAGAGGCCAGACTTGTAGCATGCAGAGATCAACTAAGGTGTGCTGGACAGGAGGGCTAGATTAGGAACAAATCTCTCCAACATGGGATTCCAGCCACTGATTCTCTTTTCTGTACCTGTGCATAAAATGTACAACACAGGATGGTCTCAATCGCCTGACTTCGTGATTCGCCTGCCTTGACCTCCCAAAGTGCTGGGATTACAGGAATGACCAACATGGTGAAACCCCATCTCTACTAAAATACAAAAAAATTAGCCAGGCGTGGTGGCGTGCACCTGTAGTCTTGGGAGGTTGAGGCAGGAGAATCACTTGAACCCAGGAGGCAGAGGTTGCAGTGAGCCAAGCTTGCACCACTGCACTCCAGCCTGGCGACACAGAGTGAGACTCTGTCTCAAAAAAAAAAAAAAAAAAAAAAAAAAAAAAAGGATGTACAACACAAACAGTGATCCTTAATGTAAGCTATGGACTTCGGTTAATAATAATGTATAAATATTTGTTATATCAGTTGTAACAAATGTATCACACTAATGTTAATAATAGGGGAAATGGGTGAGGTGAGGGGGTGTATGAGAACTCTACTTTCCATTCAATTTTTCTTTAATAAGAAGCTGCTCAAAAAAAAGAAAGTTGGCTGGGCACAGTGGCTCATGCCTGTAATCCCAGCACTTTGGGAGGCCGAGGCGGGTGGATTACTTGAGATCAGGAGTTCTAGACCAGTCTGGCCAACATTGTGAAACCTGTCTCTACTAAAAATATAAAAATTAGCTGGGTGTGGTGGCGGGTGCCTGTAATCCCAGCTACTCGGGAGGCTGAGACAGGAGAATCGCTTGAATCCAGGAGTCAGAGGTTACAGTGAGCCAAGATCGCACCCAACGTGGGTGACAGGGCAAGACTCTGTCTAAAAGAAAAAAAAAAAAAAAAAAAAAAAAGAATAAGAAACTCTGCCAGTTAAAACAAAAGTTTTCTCTTGTAGTTTTCCAACCTAGCTTCCTTTATTCCTCCTTTCTGGACCCTTCTAACTATAGCAGCCAAGACTTGTCCAACATATCTCATGGTTTACCCAGGAAGGATGCAATTGGACTGCAGTGTGCTCGTGAGTTGGTGTTTGATTCCCAACAGCATCTGGCAGAGATGGAGCGCACTGGCTGAATTCACCCTCTCTGAAGGCAGTAGGGTTTGGTGGCCAGGAACCCAGATTCTGGAGTGAGACAGACCTCTTAGACCACTCACTGCCTCTACCTGTGGTGGTGGACACATCTAAACCTCATTTTCTCATCTGAATACAGCATGAGATTATTGAGCCTCTTATGAGAATTAAAGAGAATAATCTGTGGGAAGTGTGTGGCATAATATCTGGTTCATAGTAAGTGTTGCTTCCTTTATTTATGCTGCGTAATAAGCCACTCCAAAGCTTAGTGACTTAAAACACTGATTTATTATTTCTCATGATTCTGTGGGCCAGAAATTCAGGCAGTACTCTGATGGACATTTTATCTGATCCACATAGTGTCAGCTGCATTCAGCTAGTGGCTAAACTGGGTTGGAAGATCTGAGAGAGCTTTACTCACGTGACTGTGCCTCCACGTTCCTCCACATGTCTTCTCACTCCCTGTGGCTGGCTTAGGTTGGGTTTCCTCACAGTATAGTGATCTCAGGATTTCTTACATGTTGATTGATTTTTGCGAGCAAAGAGAAATTGTCCAGCCCTCTTAAAGGCTCAGCCCCAAACTGGCATAGTGTCACTCTACGACAGTCCAATGGAGATGAAACAAGTCATAAAACCAGCTGTGATTCCACTTCAAGGGGAAATAGTCACCCCTGTAAATGAGAGGAACAGCACATGCCTACTGAGGGCAGGAAATACGGCAGCCATCTTTGGAGGTGACCACAGCACTCAAGTTTTTATTTTCCTGTGCTTTGATTTGCTGTCTTGCCTATCAGGCATAGCAGCATCTTTGACAGCCAACAGCATGCTGTAGGGCAGAGTGAGCTGTGGGAACTAAGGTATAGATGTGACCTTGAGGCTATTCTAACTTGGCACCTTCTCTTAAAGTCAACAAGGTCCAACACATTTTCTCTTAAAGTCAACAAGGGTCCAATACATTTTCAGTATTGCCGTTCTGCCAACAACAGGCACTGACTTAAGCATTCCATCTGCTTTGTATTTTATCTCATGTCATTATTGTTTTGAAACATGTTTTAAAAAAACACTAAAACAAACATAGACATACGATTTCAATATGTTGTTTTCCCTTTTATTAATACCATGGAAAAAAGAAAATTAACTTTATCAAAAGAGTGAACCCACACTGGCTTCTATATGTGAGCTTTTGTTCTTTGTTTTTATTGGAATGCCTTTCTTTTTTTCCTTCTTTTTTCTTATCAGTCTACATCATGCTTTGAGGAATGTGTTTTTTTTACCTCCTCCCCTTCCCTTTCTGAGGGTAAAGCAGCACTTACTTATCTTCCAAGGCCCAGCTTCCATGTCACTTCCTTTATGAAGCCCCTATTGACACATCTGCCGTGAGGTAAACTTGATCACTCCCCTTTTTTGTGGCTCTACTGTGCCTTGAAAGCTTCCACCTTAGTAACCACAATTTTTATTGCACTAATATATTTATCCAGGCTAATCAGGTCACTGTATGGTTGATGGCACAGGGAAACAAATTCCTAAGTGCCTACCATGTGCTACATGGGGGCACACAAAGCAGCATCGTTGTTCACACCTGGAGTATTATTTGCTCACATACCACCCACTCAAACTCTACCCTTTCCTTTAGTTTGCCTCAAATGCCATCTTTTCCAAGAAACTTTTCTGAATCATTCCCATTAGTATGAAAATCCCATCTTCTTTAAATGTAGTGGTACCTGCATTTCTATTTAACATATTTCTTGCATTATCATTATTTACTTGTATCATAGTTATAATTATTTACTTGTATTACAGTTATAATAATTAAAATTATTTACTCCTCCTCCCACAGAGAACTGTGAATTTCTTGAGCGCAGAAGCAGTATTTTATTCTTTTTTTTTTTTTGGTTCTCGTGCAGTGTCTAGTGCCTTACTCTTTGGGAGTTCATTGTTTAGAGGAGAAGGTCATAAAATACATATTAAAATATAATCTTAATTTCAGGTTTAGAGATCTATACAGGGCATCATGAAAGCACTAAGAAGAGGTAACTTTAACCTCTGTGGCTTAAACACATAAGGGGTTTTGTTTGGCAGAAGGTGCCCTAGAGCTTTTGGTGACTTAGGAGTCACCAATGTAATAACATTGTAATAACATCTTAAACATTCCTATATCAGCATAAGTCATTTTGGTGCTGAATTGATGTAGGGCCTCAGGCATAACTGGTATGGTCTGAGAGAGGGGAAGAGAGCTGCGGTCCATGTTTCCTAGAGAAGATAGGGATTTTCTATGGATAAGGGCTTTCTCATTCTGCCATGAAGTTGTCAGGGCCCTAGGGCGTCTAAGAAATTTGCGAGGTGAAGATAAGGGCACACTCGGTACTAGACTGGTTTCTTTGCAGGCCAGAGAGGTACTTTTTTTTTTCTTTGAAGAAAAAGATAAAGGCAAACACAGCATTTGAGCAAATAAAAATTACCCTTGAACTTACCTTTACCTGATGGGCTACTATGTCTGCTTTTGATAACGCCTAAATCTTTCTTCTAGGAAATGGCGCATGCCACCTGTACTCATATTTAATTGGTCAAAGAAGTCACATGGTCAAGCAGTGAAAGGGCAGCAAATGATAGAGACAATGATGTCATCTCCAATGACTACATGGAGCCCTAGTCATTTGTTTCTGAAGATAAAAGACCAAGAAGAGGTCAAACAAAAAGGAGGCTTGTAAATGTATCTTTAAGCAGGTGAAATAAAAGATTAATCAGTTGAAAAAGGTAATTTAAAAGGAAGAATTAAATTTTTTTATCAACAAAGTTTGAAATCTTCAGAAATCAAAATATATATAATGAAGAAAATTTTGCTGTCTTTTCTGACAGAAGAAAAACTAGACATAAGGAATTAAACAACCATAGGAAAAAGTGCCTTACTTGAGACGTAAGCCTAGATAAGTCATATTTTTAGTGTACCCGAATTGGTTTTGGCAGTCACAGATGGTGTTTAAGGGAGCAAATAGATCCGCAATGAGCACTTACATGATTTGGCATCATTATTCACACCTGGAATGTTATTTGCTCACATACTGCCCACCCAAACTCTACCCATTTCCTCTAGTTTGCCCCAAATGCCATCTTGTCCAAGAAACTTTTCTAAATCATTCCCATTAGTATGAAAATTCCATCTTCCTTAGATGTAGTGGTACCTGCATTTCTATTTAACATATTAATATTGCATATTGCCTTGTATTATAGTTATTTACTCCTCTCCTCCCCCCAGAGAACTATGAGTTCCTTGAGAGCAGAAAAGTATTTCATTTTTATTTTTGGTTCTCCCACAGTGCCTAGTGCAGAACAGGGCACATGAAGGAACCCAATTCATTGCTGTTGAAGTTTATGAATTACAGTTTGTATAGGAGCCATGTGACATGCATATGTTAGTTGTACCCTTGAGGTGATCCCAGAGCATAAGGTGCACATGAGAGGAGGTCATATTTATGACTATAGGGCCTAGACTCACTGACACAATAAGAAAGCTTTGGTGCGGTAGACAAGCAGTGAGGAAAGATAGGAGAGGGCTGTCTAGGTTCCGGACTCTGGGAAGCGACCTAGTACTTCGGTTCCTCTGACATCTAGATTAGTTTGTCCCTTTTAGATATTTCCATTTATATTCTCTTAGTATCAAATGGTAGTTAGTTATATAGGTCTTAGTTTTAATAAATTGTTCTACTAATATAATTTGGCCTTAGTTATGCAAGCACTAAAAGTGAGCAATATAAAGTTAATTTAAGGGATCAAATATAATATTAGGCTGAAAGCCTATTAAAAATCATAGAGGACTATATGGAGGACTTATATTCATAATACAGAGTATGAATATTTTTAGATTCTCTGGTATTGGATTTAGATTTGCTTGTTCTATTTTGTAAAACAAAGAATTGGCCTATATCTTTGATCTGTGTGTCTAGATTTTTTTTTAGTGACAGACACCTTATAATAACTAGAAATAGAAATTCCATCTTTGGTGGTAATATAGTGCAGGGACCTGAGAAGAGAAGGTCTTAAGGTGCTGTTAATTAGCAAAAATCTGAACCCCATAGTCTCAAAGCAATTAAGGCTATTAATTGAATATTTGGATGCTCAGAGGATTGGCTCATATGTGGCTGGACAGGGAACCCTAGGCTTGCATACAGGAGTTACATTCTACAAATAATCCTGAACAATTCAGAAAGAGCAAATATAGGCCAGTGTATGTTTGTCTAGTAGTCAATTGCATATTTGAATAGTAATACATTGCTGTTTATATGCAAAATTGTCTTTTTACTGTAAAGTAAACACTAGCAATTCAATCGTTCAGCCTATGTTTTGTAAATATGGCACACTATTGATTCACAGAAAATTCCGTTTTTACCATGGTGATTGTACCATCCTCTGGTTTGATAAACATCTCTATGATTCACCTGAAACTTTAAACACAGTTGGTGGTCACACAATGGCTACAATGTCACACTTAGGCACATTTGGGGGACAGAGGAGAAAGGCCATTGCTGATGAGCTCAGAGTGGCAGTGCTTTTATTATCCAAGTCCTTCATAGCCTTTGTATGGTCTTCCTTAGCTGTGGCATTTGATTAACATGTGAACATACTTTTAAAAAGAAACTTAAATAGAAGATTATAAAAAAGTTTTCAAGAAAGGAAAAATAAATGTTCCTTTTAGGAGACCTGCAGTGAAAAGTAGTTAATATTTTCGATAGAGCTTATTATTTTTAATAGCTCTGGCTTTGGGGTAGGTTTCTGCTTCTGCCAGACCCAGGCTTGCAAAGATGCAAACGAGTGTCCACTAAAGAACACCCAGAATGCAGTGAGCCAAGAATGAATTTAGTTTCTCACACTGGTTCAGTCCTTTGCACAGTTAAGGAAAAGAGAAATTATATGAATGCTTAAAATCCACGGGTTATCCTCCAAGCTAATGTTGGCCAGTAGCTTTCCATCTATTTGGTTAAACCTTCCAGAAAGTGGCAGAATTGAGTGAGTTGAGGGTTCCCCCAACTTCTTTCCATCTCAGTGTACTTTCTGGAGCAGTCTGTAATAGCTTTTTTTTTTAAACGCTATGAGGTGATTTTTTAAAAAGTGGAGGTGCTTAGCAGGCAGTAAAGGATATGAGCACAGAACCTAAACATTCCCAAACAGATCATTTCCATCCTTATTTGAGGAATTATGCATTCATAAGGTTGGTGTGATTTAGGAACAGGCCATTCAAACTGCAAATAGACATCTTCATGAATGACCAGAGCATATAAAAAACAAATTGTACTTAAGGTCCTAACCCGATTTTATTGTGCACATATATCTTCTAAAAATGTGGAGTTAACTTACTTAGCGGTTACTGACCAGGGCTTCCAAAAGGCGCAGGAACAGAGGGCTGAAGTCACTAGTGTGGGAAGCACGTTTAAGAGTAACAATGCCACCTCTTTGGATCAGAAGAGTTCCTGTTTGTTATGCAATGTGTGCACTTCATTATTTACACAATTTCACTAGGTGACTGGGAGCTGTGCACACAGCCAGGTGAGCCTGCAGCAGCGCCCCAGACTCTGACACCGAACACCCTCTGTCTACTGCCTTCTGCTAGCCCTGCCTTTGAAATAATACCCTTTTCTGAAAAAAAAAAAAAAAAAAAAGGAAATCCCTAAATCATATCTTACTTCTCTAGATTACAACCATTTTTTTTTTTTTCCTTAAACGCTTTTAGGAATTAATAGAACTTTCTTGGAA
>NW_016808848.1:1945269-2001130 GCF_001698545.2 Rhinopithecus bieti
AAAAAAAAAAAAAAAAAAGGAAATCCCTAAATCATATCTTACTTCTCTAGATTACAACCATTTTTTTTTTTTTCCTTAAACGCTTTTAGGAATTAATAGAACTTTCTTGGAAAATTTCCATACTCGTTTCCACTATGCTGAAAGGACGATTTAAAAGTAAATACTCAGGAAATACTAAGATTCCGCTGGAGAGCCTCTTTTTACCGTGTTATGGGGTCTCCCAGCCCTCTCCTTTCTCCTACCCATGGCAGCCCATCTCTCTCCTCCAGGACCCCTTCTTTTTGGTATCCTGGAGTACGGATGAAACTCAATAGGTGAGCAGCCTCTGGGCCAGGCCAGGCACACAGGTGTCCCGAGGGCTGACCTTGGGAGACTTGCGGGCTTCTGGAAGGAAGGTGTGGGAGGCCGGGCAGGAGTCGCCGCTGCGAGGAAGCGCCAGGGGCGACCCCGGGGGAAGGGCGAACGGGGATCCGTCGACGTTTCCGTGACTAGGGACTGGTCGCCCAAGGCCCATTCTAACTGTCGGCTCCCTGGCCCCCGCGGCCACAGAGAGAAGGGGGCGGATCCTCGCGTGCCAGACACGCCCCGGCCGGGTATAAAATTCGCCAGGCACTCGCTCCCCAGGCCACCGCGGCTCCCTCGCTCCGCTGGGGCCTCCGGACGCGCTCCCAGCGCGGGTCTCTGGAACACTCGGGCCGAACGCAAGCCCGCTTGCACTCACACTGCAGTTCACACCCGCAGGCGCGCTCGCACCCACATTGCGGCTCACGCGCGCTCACACTCCCCCACGCGCGCTCCACTCCCTCTCCAGCCCCGAGCCCCGCGAAGGCGCAGGCACCGCCGCAGAGAGCGCCGAGGGGCCCCGCGGCCTTCCCATGGCGGACCTGAGCTTCATCGAAGATACGGTCGCCTTCCCCGAGAAGGAAGAGGATGAGGAGGAAGAGGAGGAGGGTGTGGAGTGGGGCTACGAGGAAGGTAAGCGGCCACGAGTCGGGGTGTCCGGAGTCCCGCGGCGGCGTCAGTGTCTCGCCGAGCGCGGGACTCGAGTCCTGCTGCTGCCGCGCGCTCCGAGCACCTCCACGTCCCCTCTTTCCCACGGGGGTCTCTGCCACTTTCCCACTCCCCTGGCGCGTTTCGGGCTTGAGGCGTTCCAGGGAGGCGTGCTCGCCGCCTGCCTTCTCCCGCCGCCTTAGCTGTGGCCCGGGAGCCTTCCGCAGGGCTGGCGTTCGCACCTGCTGCGGTCCGGAGGGCGGGCTAGCTTCCAAGCCCTGGCTGTACCTTTTATGTCTTCTGAGTAGTCAAGAAGAGCAGCGGTACATTTTACTTAACACCTGAGGAAGACAGTGTTAGTGTTAAGAATTCTTTTTTGACTTGAAGACTTTGGGGGAGAAAGTGTTTCTGCCTCTGGTCTTTTCGTGAATCCTGCTAGTAACGCTCGTCTTTCTAAAATACGTCGTAAATTTCAGACTGAGTAATTGGGTTTGTCGAGAAGCGGTTGACTCTGAAAAACTAGAGTTTCCTAGATTTATTAAAGACCTAGGGCTCCTATTAGAGCCAACCAGTAGTGCTGATGTTTACTGCACATGTTGAAACCAATATAGAATACATAATTTTAATTATAAAAAATTTGGAAAGAGTATGGGAATATATATGTACATAGATATATACGTATGCACACTTTAAAATACTGCACTTGCATTTCTGATAAGGGGCGTCTATTTACTAGCATGAGAGTTAGGGTTTTTGACTGTCACAAAGTATGTGACAGCTATTTCCCAAGTACTGAATGTAATTGAACTAATGAGCAGAAGAAATTGTTCTGGTATTCTTTTTTTCTAATCACTTAAAGATGACCCACATTTCCTAGAGTCATAAGTTATTATGTCTTTGTTGACAAATACAAATAGAATATTTTGTTAGTCCGGGATTTTGTATATGGTATTTGATAATATCAGATCATTCAAGTAATGCATGCAAAAGCAGAATTACCATATTTCATCTGTATAGTGATGGTGTCATTACTCTCTTCATAATATCAAGGATTCTAAGTGTTTAGTTTTTACATGTTAAATTTTACTGTAACTTATTTTTTAACCTGTTTTTAATGTATTTCATTTTGTTCTTAGGTGTTGAGTGGGGTCTGGTGTTTCCTGATGCTAATGGGGAATACCAGTCACCTATTAACCTAAACTCAAGAGAGGCTAGGTATGACCCCTCACTGCTGGATGTCCGCCTTTCCCCAAATTATGTGGTCTGCCGAGACTGTGAAGTCACCAATGATGGACATACCATTCAGGTTATCCTGAAGTCAAAATCAGGTATTTTAGAAAATATGTTTGTGTGGTCTTTTAAACTAGAAGTCAGCATGGAGTTATCGAACTGTGATTTAACTTGCACAATTTAAAAAGTACAACTGACATATCTCTATTTTCAGGATACCTTTATATTATAATATAAAGCATTTTTGGGAATTACCTTCTGAAACAATTTTGAAAGGATAAAAGGGTGAAATTATGAAGATTATCAGTCGGTTGTTCTGCGTCTTACGATGTTACTGGAACAACATTGGTTTGATCACCTTATACCTTGTGAAATATGAGGACAGGTACATGCGCGTGCACTGATCTACATTTTGTCCAACATTGTTGGTTAGCTTAAATCACTTAGATAATCTTAATTCTGTTTTGCTACTTTATGAAACCAAAGATTAGGATTTATTGACATAATGTGGCTTCAGGGTAGACTTCTCAGGTTAATTTTCTCTACTGTATTAATTTGCCGAAAATAATTTTAACTAGTAACAGTAAAAAAACCCTTTAAACTCAGTCAGAGATTTAAATGGTAAACAAACCTCTTGCTTTTATTTATTTATTTATTTAAGTTCCATCCCGTGAAACCTTCCCTACCCCTTGCAAACCTATTTGAGATGGATCTGAAATGTTCTGTGGAAAAGGTGTTAGGTAATTACCAAGGAAATCAGTTTTGGCTTTATTGTAGGAAAGAGGAAATCAGATTTTAAAAAATGTAGCATTAATAGCATGCATTTCACAGTGAGTAATAACTATATTTTTCTTTTGGGAAAAATTAAAGTATGTTGAAATATTAGGATGTGCTTGATAAATAGAGACTGTGCTCAAACATTAATTCCAAGTCAATAAAGTTGATACCTCAAACCATAAAATCTTTAGGTTTGTTATTAATCAAGGCAGCTGTAGATTTCCAACTATGGATTTATTTTATTCATTGTAAATGTTTCTAAGCTTTAATTTAGAATCCATGAGATAGTCATAGATTCATGTCGTCTCCCTTGCTGTTGTGAATTTAGTCAGCATGTGAGCATTGCCCAAAAGAGTTTCTGGGCTTTATATGTACTTAGAGTCAGTTTAAGATGTAAATTTCAACTTTAATTACAATTTTTTTGGGGGTGTGCTTTTAGCTTTGATGGGACATTACGTATTTTTTTGAAAGGATATTGTAAAATTATTGAATGCTGGCTGTTCTGGCATATAGAAAGCAATTTAAAGAAGTACGTGTGTGTGGATATGTTGAGATGCTTTGAACTTCTGGAAATGAATGTTTATGTATCTACAAAACAAAAATACATTTCATGTCAGGTGCCATGATGAATATTGGTTGCATATAAATGGATAAGACAGTTCTTGAGGATTTGTAGCCTAGTGAAAACCCAGTTCTTTAAAGTGCTAGTGTACACATGATGTGGCAAGTGTTACAAAGGGTTGTGGGAGCAGAGAGGAATGACTAAGTACATGTACTCCACTGCATCTGTGTGTGACTAGTCTTGCTCTGAGATCAAATTCACTTCATCAAGTTGAATTTACCATTTTCTTCTGCTACCTTCTCAAACACTCACAATTTTCTTTAATCTTCTGCCTCACTCTAAAACAGAGACTGTGGACCAACATCTGGGCCCTCTCACCATGAAGTGTGTTTCTTCCTCACTTAGCATTTTGTGCTTTTCTCTTCCTCCTTTCACCCCTGCCTGCTGAAGAACTGTCTGCATTTCTGTCTAGGCCTGATTTGGACACTCATGATCCAGAGCCCTTTTTTCCTGCCTCCCTGGAGACCTTCCTCTTTCAGATTCCCCTTCTCCTCTCTGTCATGGTAATAATTTCCTCCATATTGTTCCTTCCCTTCTAATATTTCTGCAAACTCAAGAAAAGTAACCAAAATACCATGTCTTGAGTAGTTGCTTTTTCCCCTAGGATATTTAAGCTCCTCAGAGGAATCGTTTGTAAGCTCTAAATACCCTGTCATTCACTTATTTAAATAATATTTTATCTTTATTGAAATAGAATATAAATAAAATAGTTAAATAGGCCGGGTGTGATGGCTCACACCTGTAATCCTAGCACATTGGGAGGCCGAGGTGGGCAGATCACTGGAGATTAGGAGTTCAACACCACCCTGACCAACATGGTGAAACCCCACCTCTACTAAAAATACAAAAAAGAATAAAAAAATAAAAAATAATTTAAAAAAGCTGCTTCCGGGGCTGAGGCAGGAGAATCGCTTGAACCTGGGAGGCGGAGGTTGCAGTGAGCCGAGATTGCGCCATTGCACTCTAGCCTGGGTGACAAAAACAAAACTGTGTCTCAAAAAAAAAAAGTTGAATAATACTCTTTCTGCCTGTGGTTATACCCTACTGTTCCTCACCTACAGTTGCTGTTCCCTAGTGACAACTACTTTGAAACTTTCTAGCTGTTTCTTTTGTGGTTACCTCCAAGAATGTAAGAATATAATAATGCTGTTATGCTTTGACACGTAAGCTATGTGTGAACTCTCTACTATGGAAGATGAGGCCAATTTTCCTTCTTTCTTTCTTTTTTTTTTTTTGAGACAGAGTCTCGCTCTGTCACCCAGGCTGGAGTGCAGTGGTGTAATCTTGACTCACTGCAATCTTCGCCTCCTGGGTTCAATTGATTCTCTTGCCTCAGCCTCCTAAGTAGCTGGAATTACAGGCGCCTGCCACCACACCCAGCTAATTTTTTTTGTATTTTTAGTAGAGACGGGGTTTCACCATGTTGGTCAGGGTGGTCTCGAACTCCTGACCTCAGGTGATCCGCCCACCTCGGCCTCCCAAAGTGCTGGGATTACAGGTGTGAGCCACAGCGCTTGGACGAGGCCAGTTTTCTTATTGCCCTCTTTCTTATGATTTCACTTTCATTATCACAGTGTACTTAAATTAATTTTAAAAATCTGTTTAGATTTAAGGGGTACAAGTGCAGTTTTGTTTCTTGGATATATTGCATAGTGGTGGAGTCTGGGCTTTTAATGTAACTGTCACCCAAATAGTGTACGGTAATTTCTCATGCCTCCTTCCCCTGGAGTCTACTTAAATTCATTTTCATTTAAATTAATACTCAGTATTTTTATTATTACAACTGCAACTATTGTTTCCAGCTGAGATTATATTTTGTCTCACTTGTTAAACAATGTTTTGTATTTTCCTGGAGTTAATGCATTTTTGTTAATTGAATTTTTTATCTGTCAGTAATTAATTTCCAAACTCTCAGACATATGACAGATCTTCTCTTAGGACATTTGCCTGCATCAGGTTGTCTTCCCTCCCTTGATCCTCCTTGTCCTTTCTTTTTCCCTGTGGAGGTTGCTTTTCCTTTCTGCTCTCCAGGCCTCTCTTACAGCCTCTTCCTGCAGCTCCATGGACCTCACACCTGGGAGGTCCCCTCATTTGTCTCCTGTGTTAGATCGGATGTTTCCTGGATGCCGTGGAAGTCCCCTCATTTGTCTCCTGTATTAGATTGAATGTTTCTGGAATGCTGTGCCATCCTCTTTTTTGAGTTGCTCCCTCATCTCAGGGAATTTCTTGGTTTATTCGCTTCTACAGTTCATGTTCCAGGAACTTCCTGTGAAAAGGAGCAAGTGAGGGCTACATGCTTGGATGCCTAGGTGTCTATAAGTGTCTTTATTATACTTCACACTTGATTGGAGTTAGGCTGGAGTAGCAGTCTGGGTTAGAAGTATTCTTGATGTCGTTTGATGTTTGACATCATGATTACATTGCTTCCAGCTTCCAGCGTTGCGGTTGAAAGATCTCGCGCCATTCTGCTTCTCAACCTCCTCTGTGTATCTTTTCTCTTTTTTCCTTTCTGGAACCTTTTACAGTGTTTTCTTTACTGCTGTTGTTTTGAAGTGTTACAACCATATGCCTTGGTGGGATTGTTTCTGCACTATATGCTGGGCACTTGGTAGGATTTTTCAGTCAAGATAATTGTGTCTTTTATTTACCAGAAATTTTCTTGTATTTCTCATATTATTTCATTGATAAATTTTGTATTTTCGTTTTTTCCTCTTCTTTCGTAACTCCCACTTTCTTCTTCCTGTTCTCTTCTACTTTCTAGTAGATTTCCGCAATTTTTAATCGTTTAGTCTTTTTATTGACTCTCACTTTTGCTTTCTTGTTTTTAATTTCAAAACATTGAACTTATGCTGCAATTAAAAACCTTTTTTTAAAAAAAACAACATCCAGTATTTATTTCATGAATTTATGATCTTTCTTCATTCTTTTCTATATTGCTTCTTTTCTATCCCTGCCTGTCTCTGTTTACTCTGGGTTTCTTTTTCTATTTATATTGGTATCCCTCTTTTATTTCGGAGGTTCTCCTCAAATGCCAGTGATCTTTGGCTCTTTGTTCATATTTAAGAATGAGTCTAGGAAGCAGATCAGAAGCTCTGTGCACCTGGGCAGGGGTTGAGGGCTGTTGGGGTTCACAGTACCATGATCAAGAAAGGACCTGGCCGTGTTGTTGGAAGAGTCTTTGTAGCTTATATCAGTTTAACTGGAATATGCTTGTTTCCTGTTTGTGTTTTTGTTTTGGGGTTGGGAATGGCTTAAGTTGGCCACCAGCTTTCTGGTTGTTGGCACAGACAGGAGACTATCACCATTTAGCAAGTCCACATTTCCTTCATCTTCTGCCAGGGATCTCATCATCATGCCTGACCATGCATGATGAGGTTTAACTGCTCCTTTTAAAAACTTTAAATCGGTTTTTCTGTTTTCAGTTTCCTACTCTGCACTGCCACATTCAGAAGTATCTCTACTGCTCCCACCTCCTGAGTCCTTTCTGATGTCTTAGTCTGTTTGGCTACTATACTAAAATACTGTGGAGTTACGGGTAATTTATAAATAATAGAAATTTATTTCTCCTGGTTCTGGAGACTCAGAAGTCCAAGATCGAGGTGCTGACAGATTTGGTGTCTGGTGAGGGGTCTTCCTCTGCTCTGCACATGGTGCTTCGGTGCTATGTCCTCACATGGTGTGAGGCAGAAGGGTCAAACAGGCTCCCTGGAGCCCTTTTATAAGAGCCTCATCCCATTCTTAGAGCAGAGCCCTCATCCCATTTACCCGATCACCTCCTGGACATCTTATACTGTTGCATTGGGTATTCAATTTCAACATGGATTTTGGAGGGGGATGCAGGCATTCAAACCATAGCATCTGGGTTCTGTGGTAGGAATTGCCTGCCTCTTGTGGCCTTCTTCCTGTAGTTACTTAGCTTTTAGCTTTCTCTGTTTTGCTGAATCACTCATTACCTTTCAGTCTGCTTTCCAGCACCACCCCCCACCGCCACCCAATTTTTTGGGCATTCCTCTTTTGCTCTTGTTCTCCAGTCTTGTTGATGTTGCTCCGGCAAGTTGTGCCCTTTCCATGTAGTGAGAATTAAGGAGGGAGGGCGGATAAATGTTTGAGTGCAATCTTCCTTGTCTAACTGGAGGTACTCCCTGCAAATACAGCATGCTGTCTTCTTAAATTAAAAAAAAAAAAAATCCACACAAGAAGCACAGTTCTTTTTAGAAATTAAAGCTGACTTCATACCACCACTGTGCTAAAACCTCAGCCCTCCCTGAGGCTGTCTTTGACCTGGGTTATTTTGTTTTATTTTTTTATTTTTGCTCTGTTTGCATTAACAAATCATAAAGAATGGCCAAAAAGGTTTAAAACAGTTATATAATTTAAATGCTTAGACTTATCAAACTAAAACGTTTAACATAATCGTCATGACATTGTTCCTGTATATATAATCCCATCTGGAGTTACTGCCTTAATATAAATTTAAGGCTTTTCAGGGACGTGAGCCCCTGGCCCCATCCCTCTCTGCTGGAACTTCTCAAGCCAAGGTCACTGATGAACTCATCATCCCCTAAATCCAATGGGCATTTTTTATTCTTACAGGACTTTAACTTTGCTGCATTGGAAATGGAAATTTTGGAAGTTCTCTCTCCTGTTAGTCTCTGGGCCACACAGTTGCCTGACACTTCTTCCTAATTTTGACTGCCTTTTTTCTGCTGGTGCTTCATGTTCCACTGTGCTTCAGTAACAGGGTTTCTTAAGGTTTCCTCCTGAACCATCTTCTCTTGCATGTACCCCATGAGCAGTGCGTCTGCAGAGACTGCGTGCTGCTTTGTTCGTCTTCTGTGTTCCATAAGATAGCAAAGGAGCTTAGAAAAGGGGCTGCAGCGACAGGCTCTCGGAGTGGCATGGGCCAGTGCAGCCTCCCATCTCAGACCCCCTGGCAAGTGGGTGGGCAGCTTGAATAGCTCAGGGAAGGAAATCCGTTTCTCACAAGAAAACCCATTTTGCTTTTGAGCAATTCCAAAATTCAGAAAGTTCTATTTTCTCAGCCATTGTTTCTCTTTTAGGTCTCTGGACCTACTTAGAACAAATATAATTATACTTCCACATTGACATCCTTTCAAATACTACAGTGATAACATGCAGTTGCCATTTTTCTTTTCAGACATTCTTAGTTCTTTCAGCTGTTGCTCACATGACAGTCTTTCGTTCCTCAATACTTATTTTATTGAAACTTTACTATGGGAGTTATAGACTCAGTTGTCTTTTAGACCCAGGCATATATAATACTATACATGAGAGCAACCAGGAGAGCAAGAGATTGTAAATAGCTACTGACCCTCTGCTTCATCTGCAGTGTCAGCAGACAAGACAGTAGGGGCTGGTGGGGACTGCAGGAACTGGCAAGCTGCAGAGAGCAGGCCTAGTTTGCCAGATGTTTAATCTGTTAGGAGAAGCTGGAGATGTGCACCTGTGAACTCAACGTACATGTTCACTGGTTTCATCTGGTCTGCAGGGTGCGGTTGGTAATCTTTGTTTCATCTTTTGCAAATAGTTACATGCTTTGGATAAGGTAAGTATAAATCAGATCCAAAGCCTGCCCTCAAGGAGGATACAATGGTAGGTCATAGAATATATTATAGCTATACAGGGAGAGATTATTTTTGGTGGAAATTTTTAGGGAAGGATTTGTGGAGGAAAGAGCATTTGAAATAATCCTTGAAGGATGAATAGCATTTGTATATGGGGAGCCTGGGGTGTGTGGGAAGAAGGGACAGCTTGCAAAAAGGACACAGATATAGGAAGTTCTAGAGGTTGTACAAGGAAAGGCTAATCCTTCAGTATGTCTGGAAGAGAAAATTTTGTTCATGATAAAAGTGGTTAACAGGAAGTAGAATAGAGAGGGTATTTTGGAGCAAATTCATGAGGGACCCTGCACAGAGAAGAGTAGAACCTTTCTTTTTTTTTTGTAGGATAAAGTCATAATTAGAACATTGCTTTAAGAAAATCAAGCTGGCAGCACTTAATGAGATGGGATCTGGGAGAGAGTGTGAGCCAGTTTGAAGGTTAGTACAAAAGACTCAACCAAAACCACAGGTACTGGAGTCAGTGGAAAAGAAGGGGAAGACACAGGAGTGATCTCTGCAATGCAGTCTAGAGAATGTCATGGGTTGGTTATGTGGAGCAAGGGAGTGGAGGAGATCAGTGGAGAGAGATGGCTGGGATGGAGCCCCCAGTTTCAGATCCTGTCACTATTCTTCTACCTCTACTCTGGGCAAATTTCAAGGTAGCAGAGTCCCTCCCTCCTGACACGGAGTCGAAGCAAGCATTGCATTCCAG
Source organism: Rhinopithecus bieti (assembly GCF_001698545.2). Classification (NCBI taxonomy): domain Eukaryota; kingdom Metazoa; phylum Chordata; class Mammalia; order Primates; family Cercopithecidae; genus Rhinopithecus; species Rhinopithecus bieti. Next base: position 1,955,222 of record NW_016808848.1, read on the forward strand.
GGTGATCTGACCAGACTATTGGTTCTGATATCTCCTGTAGTATGGAGAATTTTATTAATGCTGCCACATGTATCATTTAGCTTCTCAGCAGGACAAATGGGTCACTGTCAGGAATCTTAACATTTAAGGTACACAGGCAAATTAAAATTAAACATCTTTGCAGTGGTATAAAGAGGATTGTAAGCATAAAAATTAATTACAGATTTCAGCCCGGTGCAGTGGCTCACACCTGTAATCCCAGCACTTTGGGAGGCTGAGGCGGGCAGATCACGAGGTCAGGAGATAGAGACTATCCTTGCTAACACGGTGAAACCCCGTCTTTATAAAAATACAAAAAATTAGCCGAGCATGGTGTCAGGCGCCTATAGTCCCAGCTACTGGGGAGGCTGAGGCAGGAGAATGGCGTGAACCCGGGAGGTGGAGCCTGGAGTGAGCCGAGATCGTGCCACTGCACTCCAGCCTGGGTGACAGAGTGAGACTCTGTCTCAAAAAATAAATAAATAAATAAATAAAAAAAAATAAAATAAAAACAAATAAATAAAAAATAAAATAATAATAATAATTACAGATTTCTAGCTTGAGTGGTTTGATACTTAAGTAGTGAGAAAATGTGTGAGACTGCCTACACCACTTGTGCAGTAGTGTCACTCCAGCTGACTACAAGCAATGTCTTAAGGGTAATGACATTTTTAATGGACCATCATTATGGGAGAAATTGCTAATCAAGACAGGTCATTTGTGCCCTTCACTGTTACTTATTATAGAAACTTTAATTAGAATATTTTACTTCTGGGTCTCTTATAATTCTCAATACTAATTTTAGGATAGATGGTGATGATTATTAATCCTACTTTTCCCCCCCAAACATGACAACTTTTTACAGTGTTTCTTAGCAACCTTGCTGATTTAAAGATGAAATTGTCAAAATATCTTAAAATTATTTTCACTGAAGAAGAGGCTCCGTATTTTTTGTTTACATGAAATGTCAGGGCTGACTTTCTTTTTCCTTCTTTCTTTTCTTTTCTCTTTTCTTTTTTTTTTTTTGACAAGGTCTCATTCTGTTGCCCAGGCTGGAGTACAATTATAGCTCACTGCAGCCTCCAAGTCCCAGGCTCAAGCAATCTGCCCATCTCAGCCTTTCTGGTAGCTGAGACTACAGGCCTGCCACCATGCCCAGATAATTTTTAAATTTTTGGTAGAGGCAGGGGTCTTGCTATGTTACCCAGGCTGGTCATGAACTCCTGGATTCAAGTGATCCTCTTGCATTGGTTTCCCTTAGAACTGGGATTACAGGTGTGAGCTACTGTACCTGGCTGGACTAACTACTCTATTTATTATTGGATAACTTCGGTTCATTTGAATTACCTGGTTAGTAGGTGTCATCTGCATCACTTTGCATGTGCTTCACTTTGCCCGGCCTGCTCTCCGTGCTATTGTTATGATCTTTACCCTTAAGAACTGAAGATATTTAATAGAGCTATAGGTTAAAAGCCAAGGACAGTTTAAAATATTGAAAATTTTGCTTTTAAGGCCTCAAATGTTAAAAAAAGAGCTAAATATTACTATTTTGGGGAAGTTTTAGAGATAAAATTGGAATTTCTTAAAAGTTACTCTGAGGTTATAAAGTCTTTAAACCCATTACGAATGAACCCTTTGGGGCTGGGCATGGTGACTCATGCCTATAATCCCAGCACTTTGGGAGGCCAAGGCAGGTGGCTCACTTGAGGTCAGGAGTTCAAGACCAGTCTGGCCAACATGGTGAAACCCTGTCTCTACTAAAAATACAAAAATTAGCCAGGCGTGGTGGTACACACCTATAATCTCTGCTACTAAGGAGACTGAGGCAGGAGAATCACTTGAACCTGGGAGGCGGAGGTTGCAGTGAGCTGAGATCATACCACTGCACTCCAGCCTGGATGACAGAGCAAGACTCCATCTCAAAAATAAATAAATAAATAAATAAATAAATAAATAAATAAATAAGAATGAATCCTTTGGATCCTTCAGGTGGTGTACCAGGGACCCACTGGTGTGGGGCTTCCTCTGTGCTGGAGGTATGGCTCTGTATGCTTCTCTGTCTCCCGGCCTCACCTTCTATGATTGGGCATGATAGCAGCTTTCTAACTGGTTAGGCTTACCGTTTGTTATTCTGTCATCTGCAGATAATGCACGAATAATACTTCAAATTGCAAAAATGACCATGTTAGTCCCCTGATTAAAAGCCCTCGATGGTTCCGGACAGGAGAGACCCCCGCTTCTAAGCATAGGCTGCACGTCTCCTCCTCATGCCTGCCTTGACTGTTGCTAACTTTTGATTTTATTCCCTTGAACACACTTAAACTGCTTCATGTCTCAGACTATTTCTTAGGCTCTTTGCTCTACTCTGCATGCACTTTTCACCTGTTAGCTTATTCAAGACTCAGCTGAACTGGTATCTTCTTGGGAACATCTTCCCTGACTTTATGATTCATGCTTGTTACTGGCTTGTCCCTTGCTGGATGCCCTCCTGCTACTCTTTCCTGCTCTTAATATGTTCTATTTAGACTATTCAGTTTACTCTTTCAACCACTGAGACTGCCCAGTCAACACCAAGGCTGGATCTTCCTCACTTTGTACACTCAGTGGTCAGCACAGGGCCAGGCGTCGAGTTGATCTCAAAACTTAGCATTGAAGTCAAATGAAAAGAGAAGGAATAAGGCTTGAGTGCTAGCCTTTGAATTATCTGGTAAATTGGTTTTCAGCAAAGGATTATAGAAGCTTAGATAGATTTAGATAAATGTATATACATCACATCTTTATAGGGTTTTCAAATCTTACAGAAACTTTCTCAGGGAGCTCTTGTTTATGTCTTATAAATGTAATTGCCAAGCATATTAAAGAGCATTAAAGAAAATGGAGGCAATGGCATCAGTTTATTTTATATTCTTTTATAAGTTCCTTTTCTAAAAATATTCAGCATGTCATCAGTAGGAATTTCATGGTTTTTCATTGTAACTTTATTGAACCAGCTGACATCATAACTAATAAACCTGCCGTGTAGTGACCCAATATCACTCAGCAAAATTTGATTTTGATAAATGTAGGAAAAGGCTACCCCTTCTGAGATGATTTGTTTCTTTATTTAAAAAAATATAAGCAGTAAAAAGGAAGAATAATGCTGGAAGAGGATGTTACCAGATGGATAAAACAGAGCTGCTATTTATTTTTAGTCCATAAACACAATCATTCTTGGGGGATGAACAGGTAATGCTCTTACCTGGCACCTCATAATACCCTGAATTCAGAGTTTTGTCATTTTTTATGGCATTGTGTGGCTATGTGACTTTAAGGTGGTTTAACTTTGGATTATTCATCTGCAGCAACAGTGAAAAGTACCCAGAGCCTGGTTCCTGGCTGACAGCCACCTCTTTGTCACCTCTCCCTGGAGAACCAGGCTGGGGCAAAACGCTTCCCTTCTCAGTGTTCCTTTCATACCATAGAATATAACTACTTTATTGTAATTGTATTGAGTATCATGACATGACAGTTAATAAACCTGCGATGTAGTAACCAGATAGGACTCAGAAAAAATACGATCTTGAAAAATATATGAATTTACACTTCAGCATGATAGAATGTAAGATCTACAAGGCCAGGGAAGTTTGTCTGTTTTGTCAAAATCAATGTATTGTAAATACTTAATACAGTACCTGGTACAATGTAGTAGATGATCAAAAAGATACCTGTTGGAAGGATGAGTAAACTTCCCTGGATTTTGAAGTTCTCCCTATCAAAACATGGGTCTATGCAGTTTGAATTTCCACAGTGTTTCACTTAAACTGTCTCCAAGTTTAAGTGAAAGGCTTCATTGCTGTTAAGGAAGTTTTGAGCATTGGTCATGCAGGGAGTGTGTTTTTGAAGCGTGGATCTCTTTATGGTCCCCTGAAATCACTGTCAAGACTAGCTACAAGCTGTATCATTCATTTCCTATGACAGTACTAGTAGACTGCTGTTTACTAGTAGAACTAGTAAACTGCTCTGTAACAGAACAGTTTTAGAAATACCATGTGCCTTTGTGTGTGTGTGTGTGTGTGTGTGTGTGTGTGTTCTGAGTGTATGTGATAAAGGGGTTTTGGGGAAGGAGTTTTAAAAATCCTCTTTCCCATTTCACATGTGCTTCATTTCATGACGCTCCTCTTTCTTATTCCTTAGCCATGTGGAGCTGAGCCTTTTCTAGGACAGTTTTATCGCTTTGTTTTAGAAGTGGTGTTATAGAGCTCACCCGCTGAGGCCTTGGGTCCCACTGTTGCTGGGGGTGGCGAGGGGTGTATTTTCTCATTCTCTTTTCCTTTTTGGTGTGAGAGCTGGGGTACACAGTGGGTAGACTCCTAGTCTCAGTCCTGGTTTTTCGTAAGACCAAATTTGGACAGCCAAGAGAAAGGAATGAGTTGTGAAGTTATTTAGAAAACATTTCATATGTTCTTAAATCCACAGAATGGATGTTTATTGGAGAGGAAGGTGAAGTGAGCTTGCACTGTGGTTCTGAGTATCTACAAACCTTTCTGATCCATGTATTAAAAGTTTTTAGATTATTCTGGGAAATAGGATGAGGTGCAGTTCTCCAAGGAGCAGCTTCAGTTTATAAATCTAGGCTTAGATAAGTCATTGTTTTTTTAGTTCATGCTCACAGATACTGACATTTGGGTTTCCCTATCCCTGCCTCACCCCTGGAATGTGGGTCAGAAGATTCGAGTTCCAGGTCCTGTCCTGGAGCCTGCTAGGAGGCTGACTGTGGCAGGTTACACTTAGCCCCTCTCATCCCACTTTTCTGCCCTGTCTGTGGGGTTGATGATAACACTATCCCCTTGGATTTGTTGTGTGATGTAAGTCAGACCAGTTTTGAGGACAAACACTAAAATCTAAAATCATGCATGACAGTGTGATCCTAAAGGCCATGAATCTCACTTCCCTTCTCCTTGATGTGAAGTGTATCCACTCAAAAAATTAAAGTTAGTTCTTGCTCTGGATGTTGCTTGTCTTTGTTGTTTGAGCTGGTAGAGAGCTTGGGAGCAGATTTGTGGGGCACCTTTATCAAGGACTCCATGACCTCCATTGTGTCTGATAGCCTCATTTCTCCATCTATTTTCTGCCTCTTTCTTTGCTTCCCCTTGTTCTTTTTCCTAATTTATGCTGTCTGACTGTATTGTATGTACCTTGACATAAGCAGCCTTAAATCCTTTTTGGAACAAGTCATTAAATGAAGAACCAACCAAACAAGTAAATATTGTTGCACCAATTTGCTTTCTTCTCCTTTGAGTTTTAGGATAAGGATGAATGACAGAACTCTTTCTCAAGAGAGGTGTGGAATCTGTTATGTCCTCCTCAGAGGCAACCCAAGTGTGAAGGATGATCTGTTTCAAAAAGTCTATTTCTAGGAAAGGGAAGGTGTTGAATTTTGTTAGCTAAATAACCTAAAATTCTTAGCTGATACTGTTCAGAATTGGGAGTTGCTAGAGGAAAAATGCCCTGAGTTAAACAACTTTTATTTGTATTGAAATTGACCATTTGTTTGTAGGAAACTTTATTTCAAGTTTGTACGTATGCTGTCAGGGAGTTTTTAACTAAAGAATTTTATTGTTTTAAGACAGGTTCTCATGCAAATGTATTTTTCATTATCCTTTAGTGTGCCCTTGTTGGGGACAAAGGTCTTGATCATATCCAACAATAAGAAAAAGAGACATTATCTTGTGGGACTGATGTTAACATTTTGAGTATTGTTAATATTTTGAGTATTGTTAATATTTTATTGCAGTTTTATTTTGTGTCATTTGTGGTAATGAATGTCCATCAGCTATTAAAGTGCAATTTCATTATCGATTGACTTAATGCTAATCAATCCTCTTCATGGATAATTTTGTTAGTCCACAATTGTTCTCTAAATTGGAAGCCTCCTACTACAAGTGGATGATCTGCAAATGTGGTTTAATTTATTTAGACGTCTACAGAATATTGGTCAGTCTGAGAGTTAAACCATATTTTTTGTCTCTTGATCAGTGCTAAGCTTAAATCTCTAAGAGAGGAATTTGTTTTCCTTGTCTACTTCTAGACTTAAAACACATAGGAAATTAAAATATACATATCATTACGAGTTTTTCAGAGGTTTTGAACTTCTACTATGTCTGAATGGCCAAGACAAGAATTTCAGCCAAGCCTAGATAGTTTAAATTCACCTCACAGTTGTGGTAAATTTCTCATTTTGGCTTTGTGAATTTAATCTGTAGAACCCATGAGAGCATTTTGGTGAAAAAAAAAAAAAGTCTCTAATGTTTATAATGCTGAGGTAAATGTGTGATGTAATTCAGTAACATATTTTCTTTTTCAGTTCTTTCGGGAGGACCATTGCCTCAAGGGCATGAATTTGAACTGTATGAAGTGAGATTTCACTGGGGAAGAGAAAACCAGCGTGGTTCTGAGCACACGGTTAATTTCAAAGCTTTTCCCATGGAGGTAAGAGGAACGAATCATCTTGTAAAAATCTTGTTTTCTGAGTAAAGTATTCAGTGATTTACTGAAAATGATTTAGTTTAAAAGTAGATGCATAGCTCTTGAATTTTATCAGTTTATACTAAAATTTTAAAAATGCTTTAATGCAACAGAAGCCTAGGGCAGCACATGAAGCTTCCCATCTACTCTTGTGGCTTGGCATGTGCCATGAGCATGTGGCCAGAAAGGCAATCTACAGTATTCAATTTGACCCTAGTGTTACTATTCTTGTAAAAATTCTGCTTCTGCAAATTCACTTTTGTGGATGCTATGAATGGGTGATGAGCTGAAGACAAACAACCATTGGAGAAACCCCAACAGTAATGAAAAGTCTAGGTTAGCTAGTTTAAAATTGGTGGATTGGTTTTATTCACCCCAAGCCACTGGGGGAGGGAGGGAGAAAAAGAGATTTTTCGAGAGTGATTCTTTTGTCCAAAGAATTCTTCCCCGACTTACATTCTTAGTTAACTCCTGCTCTTTCTTTGATAGCCGTTTGAAATCTTATGTCTTCTGTGGGACTTTTCTCTAGTTTCTTCTCTAGGCAGAATTCATCTGTCTCTCTATGCTCCCTGTATGCTTGATAGGGCACTGCCATGGCGCTGGCCCCATGGGCTGTACCATTTAGTCTTCACAGCGTCTTTCTCATTGCCTGTGAGCTCCTGAGGAACCGAGCTCCCTCTTGCCCCCCTTTTACTCCCATCGTTTGCCCACCTTCAGGCACAGTGGAGACAGACAGTCCACACTGGTGAAAGTGAGGGGATGTTGGATTCAGTGCAGGTCTTGATGATATTTCTAGAAGGAACCTCAGTTTACCCCAGAAAATAGCCCTTTGGTGTCATGTAAGAGTATGTTTTGGGGGCTGCTGGTCTTCCAGTCTTTTCTCTGACATTCCCAACTGTGCATGTGCTTAATATTAAATATAAAATTGTTCATGACCAGACATGATATCCAGTGCCACTTCAGAGGCTGGAAATCATGGCTGTATAATTTTATGTCAGTGATACATGTATGTTAGAAGATACTGTTGAAGTATTTTGCAGCATTACTTTAATTATAATAAAAAAATCTCTGGAAGCTCAGGATATCTCTTTCATTATAAATAAAAGATGTGAACTTTAGAAGTGAAATGTTCCATGTTTTAAGACTGGAGAGAAAAAACCCAAACCAGCATATTGAAGAGTGGAGGAGGTGTGCAGTGGTGTGGACAGTAAGGAGAAGCACTTTCTCAAAGGCCTTGATGGGGAAGGCCCTCAGAGCTTACCTGTCTAGGAGCTGTTTGCTCAGTGCCTATAGATATCCTCTCCTTTCTACTGCCTGTGACACTTCTGTGTCACCTCTGGCTCCTGTCCCATCCTCAGCCAACCTGACAAGGAAAAATTCACACCAGAATGCATCAAAAAGGAAAGAAGACACAAAACAATTCACAACAGTTAACCCCACTGGGTCGTGTGTCACAAAGTGAGGGGCAGGATCACCCTGGACTGTCAAGGTCTTTGCCCTGCCTCCTTTGGGCTTGAAAGGCCATTTCTTCATTTCATCTCAGCCCTCAAAGACAGACTCTAGTAACAAAAGTTCTGGGGAGAGGTAGCTGTAAATGGGGAGGCAAGAACTTCTGGTTGAGAATTCCATAGCTCTGCTCGTGACACGAAGAAGTTAAAAGCTGTGGGAAGCATAATTAGCAAGCTGCGCCCTTTGCTCTGTACTCAGATAGCATTTCTGGACCGAATATCCAGACTGGTTCGGTTACTTGATGGCGTTTCAACAGCTCGGTCCATTAAACACAGGTAATGGTTTGTTTTGAATGAAGATTAAATCCTGGTAGTGAGGCTTTGTTTCTGCAGAAATATTTGTATTTCTGTATTTAATATCCTAAATACATTTGTATTTGTATTTAGGATAATGGAATTGCTGACTATGATTTTTCCAAAATACGTGGCGAATAATATTTATATTCTTTTTTAATCCCAGATTATCCCTGATCCAATTCCAGAGAAAACACTTGTATCAGTCATCCAGTGTTCACTTAGTGCTCTATCCTGTTGAGTGCGTAAATGCTATGGTTATGCAGAACTAGGAGGAGATCTCTGCAAGCCAGGATTGTTTATTGATTTATTTTTGTGGAGACTGTGAAAACTGAGGTGGGTTCTGAGGAGAGTGCTCTTGTGTTATGGTGAAAGAGAGGAGAGAGAGTTTCCATGTGGAAGAATGTCCTGGGAGTGGAGATGAGTTGGCTCATACAGAGTTAGGTATGAGTTGGCTCATACAGGGGACTACAGGTCCCCTGGTTCTGAACTGCCACCAAGGGCCACCTCAAGCACAGGGACGTGGCCAACCGCACAGTGTAGAGTAAGACCAGGTACACTTTTGGGAACATGTTTTTTTTTTCGTGTGTGTGTGTGTGTGTGTGTGTTTTTAAAGGTCACTTTCCGTATTTTACTTACATTTTAAGACTTTTTTTTTTTTTCTCAAAATCATATATCCATGCACCTTTTTCTTTTTTGTTGATTTCATTGAAAATTAAATGGCTGGCTTGTTAAACAGACAGACACTGTAAGCAAATACTCTGTTTGTTACATGGAACACACAGGAGTGACTTTTTTTTTTTTTTTTTTGAGAGGGAGTCTTGCCCTGTCACCCAGGCTAGAGTGCAATGGCACAGTCTCGGCTCACTGCAGCCTCTGCCTCCCAGTTTCAGGCCATTCTGTGCCTCAGCCTCCATGGTAGCTGGGATAATAGGTGCATGCCACCACACATTGTCTACTAAAAATACAAACATTTTTGTATTTTTAGTAAAGAAGGGGTTTCACCATGTTGACAAGGCTGGTCTCGAACTCCTGACCTCGGGTGATCTGCCCGTCTCAGCCTCCCATAGTGCTGGGATTACTGGCGTGAGCCACCTCGCCTGGCCAGGAACAGCTTTTAATAGAAATCCATCGAGCTGTCTTCCCTCACCGTTTAGAAATTATAAATATAACAACAGCCCTAAAGAGATTTTTGATACTCCCAGTAGTCAGCACTGACACGGTTTCAAAAATTAACACAGTTTGGGACTTTAAACGGTTTAAACTGCAGCTCTACACTAAACAAGATGTATTTATGTTTTTCCTTCTTGACACCTGTAGGTTTCAGAAACACATATCTTTCCACAGCCATCTGACACTGCTTATCATGCTCTCATCTGGTAAATCTGAATTCTATTGTGAATACTCCAGGTTTATACTTAAATGACAGTGCCTTATAACAAGAGAATGATATAATCATGCTGCATTTTTCCTCCTGTTACCTGAAAGGGTCTCACTATGTTGCCCAAGGTACATTTGAGCTGGTCTCAAGGGACCCTCCTGCCTCAGCTTCCTGAGTAGCTGGGACTATCCGTGTGTGCCACTGCACCCAGCGGTGCTGGAATCCTTTTCCGTAATGTGTGCATGTTTTGCATTGTGATATTCAGTCAAGACAGTAATGTGAGTAGAAGATTATTGATTTAAGACAAGTTTGAGTTCAACTAAAATTAATTATTGTGTGTTTGTTCTGGTGGCTGTGGAAGCTCCTTATTTTCTTTGAACTTTGTTAGATGTCTTAGCTTGTGAAGTCCAACTTTAATGCTATATGATTTTCTTTTTTTTTTGCCATTTTGCTAACACACTGGTTAGCAAAATGCATTCACTCTGTGCATTCATCATTCCACTGGAACTGTTTATTCCCTTCACATTAACTTCTGTTACAGATTTAAGGCTCCTGGGTATTTAGGCTCACAGGTTCACATTCTACATTCAGGCTGTATATTCTATGTGTGTCATTTGTCTGTGGACACTGCCATCTTTGCTGCTTCAAAGTAGCCTAACTCTGTGGTCTGTGTAATTTTTGGTAAATTATGGTGAATTTTTATACATGAATAGCTACTCTCATAATTCCAGGGGAAGAGAGCTTCTCAGGCATTTAGATTTTTTCTGGATCAATACAATTTACAAAAAAGTGGGGCTGGGCGTGGTGGTTCACACCTGTAATCCCAGCACTTTGGGAGGCTGAGGCGAGCGGATCACGAGGTCGGGAGATCGAGACCATTAACATGGTGGAACCCTGTCTTTACTAAAAATGCAAAAAATTAGCCAGGCGTGGTTGTGGGCGCCTGTAGTCCCAGCTGCTTGGGAGGCTGAGGCAGGAGAATGGCGTGAACCCGAGAGGCGGAGCTTGCAGTGAGCCGAGATCGCACCACCGTGCTCCAGCCCAGGCGAAAGTGATGGGGAGACCCACAGTGTGTCAAGTTTTAATTTTTCCAATTAAGAACATTGATGTCTGCTGTCCTCATCATTTTATAAAGACAGGATCTTTAATAGCCAAATGTAGGAAGGATGTGATCTCAAAATAAGTCATGGACCCATAAATTGAATAGATTTAGGTTTTTAAAAATGTACATTATTTCAATTTTTCTTGCATCACTACAGATGAATGATAATTTTGTCAGGGATAGGCACTGATCCTGCCCACAGACTAGCAAGAGATCGTGTATAGTGAGCCTGACTTTCTTGCCTTTCGGGCCTAAAAGCCTATGATTGAAGAATGAATTGCCAAGAAGGAGGTCTAGCCATATTGTATGCTGGACCCTTATCTTTCTTTATATTGTATTTAAAGAGTAGCTGCTGCTCTGTGTACTCTGAAGGGACTTAGTGATGATTGTGCCACCTACCAGCTATTGATGGAAAGTTGGGTGCATTAGATAAATAGAAAAAAAAATTCATTGTACAGAGCAGGATGCTTTAATTGTGAAAGAGTCCAGGCCTTGGTTGCAAAATAGGCCAACAAAAATATTCTGAAGACTTTATCTCATAATATAGCACTAATCCTTAAACTACATTTGCCCCCTGTACCAGGTCACCAGATAGCCCACATTTCTTCTTCTCTTTCCAGGCGGCACATGGTAGCATCTAGTATTTAGTGTTCTCATAGTAAAAGTGAATGGTCTTTAAGATTGCTGCTCCCCAAGTCATCTGCATGTCCACCTTACAGAAAGATTTATTTTTATTCATGTATTTTGCTATTCTAAGGAGATCCCAGGAATAGTTTGCCTGGTTAATAGTGAAATTATGACCTTTCAAGTTATTTTACTTTCAGGAACATCTCAAATAGAGCTTCATGTTTATTGAACCTTTTCTAAAATAGGGGTTTCCATTGATTTTCCAAGGAAATGTAATGGAATGACTTTAGTTTGAGAGTGAACATTCTGAAGATTGGATACAAGATGTATCACTAAAGAAATACAGATTTAAAAGGAACTTTCACGGTCATCTAGTCCAAACTCCTATCTAGCATAGAAGAAATCTAAGAATTCAAAAGATTAAATTGCACAGGATCATTTGTAGGAAACCATATGTATGGCCTGGATGAAGAAGAGTATCATCTGGTTAATGAAATATTCCATGTAAGGATTATCCTCTACTGGTGCTCTTTTTGCTTATGGTTTAGTTGCAGAGAGACAACACAATGGGCTTTGTCCTTGCACCCCCTACCAATATAAGGAGCTTTGATGTCTGTAAGCACCCCACATTCAGAGGGGAACTGCTTTCACCTTCTACAGGAGGGTGGTAGTGAGGCTGTGGCACCCTGCCCCTGTCTTACAGGCTGTGAAGTTAGAGTGGCTTTGTGACAGCAGAAGAGGGGTGTGTGTTGCAAAGGTCGAATCCCTGCCACCTCCAAGAGTGGTGTTGAGGGAGTGATGGATTTAGCCCACTCCTGCCCACTTTACAGAGGTGTTCACTGAGGTCTGTGGAGGGGGGAGGTTAGCTCAGGGCCACAACCTCAGAAATGGCCTATGAACTGACTTCTGCTCTGGGCGGTGCTTTTTTTCGCCTTCCACCGCCAGTTATTACCAGGAAAATCAACTCTAGTTTGAGATTTTATTTTGCAGCTGTAGTTAATACTTTGGATTGAGGTTGCTTTGGGAGTAAAAAGAAAGGTTTGTAATAAGAGGAGTTAGGACTGACACTAAAGGAAATAATTTGAAATTTGAATGTTCAGCTTTTCTGGCAAGTCTTATTATTTTGGTCGACCAGAAAAAAGGAACAACTTGTCTCTAAATGTAATAATTATTACGATGATGATTATTTGGTATCCTGGAATCTCCCATAGAGCTAGCAGATTGAGCCTGTGTATAAACAGATGAAGGCGTTAGAGCCTTGTGCAGTGGCCTCTCCAGAAGTCATGATTGCAGAATCTCCCTCTCACATCTTGGCAAAAAAAAAAAAAGCAAACAAATTTCATGTTTCCTGAATTCTAATGAACACTTGCATTTTACTTCATAAAATCATGGTTTCTGCTTTGATTCAGCATATTTGTTTTACATTTCATGGAGAAACCTCACAGTTTACCGAGTAGAAAATAAATTACAATGTTGAACAAACAGAAATGTTCTTTTAGCTGTATTCCCACTCAGAAATGAATAAGGCCAACTTGACCTTTGAGAAGCCAGTTGGAAGCTACCTTTGATTTTATACTTGTTAGTATTTCTTTTAGTAGTTCATTCTTTGCCATTGTTTGAGGATGTACAAAAGGTTGTTTTGGCAAACTAAATTTGCTAAAAAGCATTTATGTTATAGCTGATTTTATGATAGAAGGCAACTTTGTAGAAAAACTAAAAATTAGTTCCTATAAATGAGTATAATATGTAATTAATGTATGGGTAAGGTTATAGATACTGCAGGTAGAAAATATTTTCAATTGGGTTCTGACAGATCTAAATTCTGCAGTAAAATACATTTCCTGTCAATATGTTTTCAGATAATAAGTACCCTCTGATTTGAATATATAGTCCATAACCGGGTGGCCATCTAAATCACTCATATCCCTCCATTCATTCTTTTATTTGTCCATCCATCCATCCATCCATCCATCCATCCATCCATCCATCCAAAGTATGTCATGTTCAGGCCCTGGACTAAGTGCTAAGGAGACAGCTATGAGTACAATAGACAACTCAGGGAGTTTTTCATACAGTGGGAAAGTTCGAATGCAGTTTGTGATTTTTCTCCTACTTGCTTTTTTTCTAAATGGGTGAGTCTTTAGAACAGAGGTCCTCAAGTCCTGGGCCATGGACTGGTACCTGGCCTATTAGGAACCTGACTGCGCAGCAGGAGGTGAGTAGTGGGCCAGTGAGCCTTACCTCCTGAGTCCACCTCCTGTTGGATCAGCAGTGGCATTAAATTTTCATAGGAGCACGAACCCTAATGTAAACTGTGCATGCGAGGGATCTACGTTGCACACTCCTGATGAGAATCTAATGTCTGATGATCTGTTACTGTCTCCCATCACCCCCAGATGGGACCATCTAGTTGCAGGAAAACAAGCTCAGGCTCCCACTGATTCTACGTTACGGTGAGTTGTATAATTATTTATTTATATATTACAATGTAATAATAATAGAAATAAAGTGCACAATAAATGTAATGTGCTTGAATCATCCCAAAACCATCCCCTGCCCCAGTCTGTGGAAAACTGTCTTCCATGAAACTGGTCCCTGGTGTCAAAATGGTTGGGCATTGCTGCTTTAGAAGATGCAGTAGTCCCTGCTTCACTGTGGAGAATACATTTCAAGACCCCCAGTAGGTGCTTGAAACTGTAGCTAGTACCAAACCTATGTATATTAATACTTCGTTTTTTCCTGTACATACATATCTGTGATAAAGTTTAATTTATATATTAGGCACAGTAGGAGATTAACAAGAACCAATAATAAAATAGAACAATTATAACAATATGCCAACATCACTACTTTTACACTTTAGTACCATTATTAAGTAAAATAAGGATTACTTGAACATGAGCACTGCAGTACCATGACAGTGAATCTGATCTCCGAGAAGACTCTTAACTGGCTGATGAGCAGGGAGCGTGCACAGTGTGGAGATGCTGGACGGAGGAAGGATTCACACCTTGGGTGAGATGTAGCTGCATGATGTGCGATTTCATCACACTACTCAGAATTTAAAACATATGAACTGTTTATTTCTGCAATTTTCCATTTAATATTTTTGGACCACAGTTAACTGAAACCACAGAAAGCAAAATTGTGTTTTTGTAACATTGAAAAGACCTCACTCCCCTAACCTGTCTCTGCAGTATGCAAATTTAGGTCATCAAAAGCTCATTAGAGGAAGATTTTGAAGACATTTCTTTGAATACAAATGTATTGTTTGAGATGTGAATACATCTGCAGTAAAATACATTTCCTGTCAATATGTTTTCAGATAATAAGTACCCTCTGATTTGAATATATAGTCCATAATTGGGTAGCCATCTGAATAACTCATATCTGTCCATTCATTCTTTTATTTGTCCATCCATCCATCCATCCATCCATCCATCCATCCATCCATCCAAAGTATGTCATGTTCAGTCCCTGGACCAAGTGCTGAGGAAACAGCTATGAGTACAATAGACAACTCAGGGAGTTTTTCATACAGTGGGGGAGTTCGAATGCAGTTTGTGATTTTTCTCCTACTTGCTTTTTTTCTAAATGGGCGAGTCTTTAGAACAGGGGTCCTCAAGTCCTGGGCCATGGACTGGTACCTGGCCTGTTAGTTGGCACACAAAATATTCACCAACTACTGTGTGAAAGGCATTGTGCTAGATATAACCAGTCTTGGGTCATTATAGGCTAGGCTAACTTCTGTAACCCATCAAAATGAGAATCAGTGAGACACAGTAGGAAAATGTTCTTGATGGGGAAGAGTTAAGAAAGGTGTAGGTTCTGAAAAGTCACTAGAGAACCTGGGACCCCTGTGGCTTCCTCCCTGAGGACTCTGTGGCAGTGTGGGAGGAAGTCTGAATGATGTAGTTGGCGAATTCGGGCTCCAAAGTTGAAAAAAACCTAGATTTACATCTAACCTCTGCAATCTCAGGCCAGCTAGTAAACCTCTTCCAACCTGTCTGTAAAACTCATTTATGAAAAAGGGCTAGACATTAGTTCAGAGGTCAGCGAAGAGTAAACCCTGCTTTGTTTCTTATTTTAGGAAGAGACGGGGAACATCAAAGGTGGGATTGTGATTGTGTTGATAAAATCTTCTCAAAACATCTTGAGGGAGATGCAAAAAGCTTTTTGTGCTGGACGCAGTGGCTCACGCCTTTAATCCCAGCACTTTGGGAGGCTGAAGCAGGCAGATTACCTGAGGTCAGGAGTTCGAGACCAGCCTGGCCAAAATGGCAAAATCCTGTCTCTGCTAAAAATACAAAAATTAGCTGGGCATGGTGGCGGGCGCCTGTAGTCCCAGCTACTGGAGACTAAGGCATGAGAATCACTTGAACTAGGAAGTGGAGGTTGCAGTGAGCCGAGATTGCACCACTGCACTCCAGGCTGGGTGACAGAGCAAGACTCTATGTCTGAAAAAAAAAAAAAAAAAAAAAAAAGGGCAGAGTATGAATGGAGAAAATAATGTAAAGTCTTCTTTTTTCTTTAAAACTTCTTCCCTGTTTAGTTGAATATATTGTATTTTTTTTATAAGTCTAACCAAAGGACATTTCCAGGTCATTTTTCCTGACACACTTTTTTATTATGATGATTATGCATGCATATCCAGTAAAATTTAATATTATCACTGTATTTTGCAAGGAAAATAAATATTGCCTTGAGAAGGATAATTGGGCAACAGTATGATAAAACTTCTAGTTGAGTCAAATGATAGGAGATTTTAACTCTGTAAGTTTTTAACCTGTATAGAAACCATATGTTTTGCTTTTGTTGTTTTTTCTGGTATTTAAGATTGACAGCTTAAAATGGTGCAGGGATGTTAGTAAGATAATTGCGCCCTTGCTACTGCTTTGCTGTACTTGAATACATTTTCTCTTTTAGCTTTGTAGGGCTCCACACAACAAAAATTCATTACGGAAGCCTAGAACAACATACTGTGAGTCCTCCGAGACACTGGATCTTTTTGTGACATAGTTCCCTAGGCAGCAGCCTACTCTGGCAATGTAAATTCTTAGTCAGGGAGAGTGGCATTTTGCTTGCAGTTCACCATGACGTTTGTTTTCTGACTGTTTAACCTCAATTCCTTCATTAGTACATAAGGATAATAAAATTCTACCTACCCTTATACAACTCAGGAAGAGACTGTAAAAATTAATAGTTTAGGCCTAGTGTGGTGGCTCATGCCTGTAATCCAAGCACTTTGGGAGGCTGAGGTGGGCGGATCACCTGAGGTCAGGAGTTCAAAACCAGCCCTACCAACATGGTGAAACCCTGTCTCTACTAAAAGATGCAAAAAACTAGCCAGGTGTATAGGCACGTGCCTATAATCTCAACTACTAGGGAAGCCGAGGCAGAAGATTTGCTTGAACCTGGGAGGCAGAGGTTGCAGTCGCCCGAGATCGTGCCATTGTACTCCAGCTTGGACAACAAGAACGAAACTCTGTCTCAAAAAAACAAAACAAAACAAAAAATTAATAGTGTAATGTTGGAAGCACCTTGGACTGAATTTCTCATGTAGTGGTGAAAAATGTTTAATAAAAGCCGATATTCACTTGAAGTGCTTTCTAAAAACATTTTAAGAGCAGTATTAGATATATTGGATGTAATGTTATACTGTAGGGGAATATAGTTTTGTTCTTTAAGAAACTGAAATGAATAGAAGAACTTGAGTTTAAGTTGTTGAAATATAAACATTAAGTATAGAAAGAAGACATTTATTCTAAGGCCTGACAAATGAAAGGTAGACCCTTTTTCATCAATTAATGTCTTCACTTGGGAACCCAAAGGCAAGTAAATTCTCTAAACTCAGCTTAATGAATCACTTAAACCTCTGGATGAGAGTTTATTCAGTGCAACCAATTTATTTGGCTCCAGAGTTAATGCATTTTCCGGGAATATTCCTTGGGAACTATAAATTGGTGAGTTCTCAGAGGAGATCCAATAGAGAGATCCCTTCTCCCTAGCCTGAGTTCTGAACAAATTGGGAAAGAAGGTATTCTTAGAGTCATCAGATGAAGAACAAAACATCACCTCTATTGTGGCCAAAACGATACTGGAGACATAGCTTAATTCCAGAGAAGAGTGTCTGCCCAGAATTAGGCAGGGGTGGGGAAGGTAGGGCGGTGGGGGGCGGGGGGTGTTCCAGGTAGGATTTATGAGTCTGCTCCCTAACAGTAGCTCAGATTTCACAACAGTTAAAACAGAAAAAAGGAGGAGGAGTTGGCTGAAGGAGCGGAGAGGAGAGCCAGCTTTGTTCAGGGAAAACTCCTCCTTATAGAAACCAGGAATAGGGAAGTAGCATTCCGGTTAGTAAGACTGATGACTCTCAAATTCTCCCACTTACCCTTTAAAGCTCATTGGCACTGGACACTAGCAAGAATCTTGGACAAAGCGCTGAGAATCAGTAAAGGAAAGGTTGTTTCCTTTCACTGCAGGTTTGTTCATTTTAGCCATCTGGGATTATGTACACCCCTTTTTGCTTGCTACATTGTATTTAAGAGTAACATAGTTGTCTGCTTTCTAAAAGGATTTAGGAGTAGAGTTTGGTAAAGAGGGATTTTGAATCATCCAGGGCTTATTCGTTTTTTTCTTTTCTAATTTACTTGGGTGGCTTTTTGTGCAATTTACCATCTTGGCCTGAGCTGATCACCGTTTGAACCATGGGTATAACTGAGGGTGGTTTATGGATGATTCACTTTTCAAAGACTGTGACCCTGGTCCAGGGCTTAACTCACTAATCCTCTTTCAAATTTGGGTTGTACAGCACTGGAAATATTTTGCAGTGATTTCTAAAAACAAGTATCACTTATCCAACTTGTTATGGAGAACAAATATTACAGATTTTTATCAGTGGGCATTGTTCCTAATCAGCTTACCAGCCCTGACGTGGTTTGTTTAACTGTGTTCCCGATCTTGCTGTTTTCTGTTCTAGCTGATCTAGAGCCTGACTGTATTAAAGGGGTCTACCTACAGGCAGTGGCATGGGTCATAGCGGAATCAAGGCTGTACCGTTGGCCATGGTCTGTCACCTTCTCCTCATCTGAGCTGCGATGGGATGTTCTGTGGTAACTCTTTGTCTTCCACGGGCTGTTTACTGAGTTTTGAGCCTGTTAGGGAGGGAGATGGTAGAGTGGCATATACCATTCAGCAAACAAGTGTTTAAGTGCCTGTATTTAAAGCCAAACCCTGTGAGAAATATAGAATGTAAAAAAACCCAGCATTTGTGTTTAATGATTCTACGGTCTGGTTTAGAGAGGTAGAAGTAAGACAGAAACATGGGAAAAGATAACGACTAAAGGTTAAGTGACAATGTAAGTCAGTTCAAAACACACTCAGGAAGCCACTGCTGTGTGTTTGCCACCGTGACTGGTGCTGAGGGTATGAGCGTGAGAGATAATCTGGGCCAGCAGTTCACATTCCCATGGTGTGGCAGGCCTATTCAAAAGCTACTGTGGCTGCTATATATGAAAAAAGCTCTAGGGAATGGGATATAAAGAACACAGATCAGAGAAC
The DNA here is from genome assembly GCF_001698545.2 of Rhinopithecus bieti. Classification (NCBI taxonomy): domain Eukaryota; kingdom Metazoa; phylum Chordata; class Mammalia; order Primates; family Cercopithecidae; genus Rhinopithecus; species Rhinopithecus bieti. Next base: position 1,974,213 of record NW_016808848.1, read on the forward strand.
AACTGATATTTACTGGGCTCAGAGAATACTCTAGAAAGGAATGAATGTTGGAGCTGGGCCTCGGTGACTGAGTAGGAGTTCACTGGGTAAACAAGGCTGGGGAGTCCCATTTCAGAATGGGAAAGTAGCATGAGGCAGGGCAGAAATGCTGGGCTCCTCACGGTGTGTGGGAAAGGGCACTAGAGGGCTTTGATGACAGAGTAGAAGTTCGCTGGGTAAACAATTCTGGGGAGTCCATTTCAGGATGGGAAAGTAGCATGAGGCAGAGCAGAAATGCTGGGCTTCTCACGCTGTGTGGGAAAGGGCACTAGAGGTAATCCCAGAGGGTTCTGGAGTCAAGTTGAGGAGGGCCTAACTCCTTCCTGAGAGTGAGATGCTACCTTCATGAGGCAACCGAGAACTACTAGCACTTTTAAGCAGGTAGATGATGTCAGCGAGTGGACTAGGGTGGTGGAAGGCGAATAGGAAAAAAAAGATGTGGATGGCAAAAGAAGAGGGTGTGAGAGATGCCATTGAGGATAAAAGGATTCGGCTTGAGGAGAGTTCAGAAAAAGCCAAAAGGATGCTGAGAAATGAAACTTGAGAAATGGAATATTATTGGAATGAAATTATTGGAATAATCATGGTACACTTAATAGGAAAAAATGGGAGTTGGAAAGTGAGGTACCATTATGAAGGAAACTGATGAATTTTAACTGTTTTAACAATAGTGTCACTTTCGTTACTATCCATATTGCTTTTATTTTTATTTATTTTTTTGAAATAGGGTCGTACTCTATCACTCAGACTGGAGTGCAGTGAAGTGATCTTGGCTCACTGCAGCCTCCACCTGTTGGGCTGAAGCCATCCTCAGACATCAGTCTCCTGAGTAGCTGGGACTATAGGTGCGTGCCACTATGCATGGCTAATTTTTTTTATTTTTGTGTAGAGATGGGATTTTGCCATGTTGCCCAGACTGGTCTCAAACTCCTGACCTCAAGTGACATGCCTCCCTCAGCCTCCCAAAGTGCTGGGATTATAGGTGTGTACCACCACCGTGGGCCATGTTGCTTTTAATTCCATCCACTTTCAAGTTAGTTAAAGAACCATATAGGTTGAGTATCCCTTATTTGCAATGCTTGGGACCAGAAGTGTTTTGGATTTTGAATGTTTTTTTTCAGAGTTTGGAATATTTGCAATATATTCATATATTCACTAGTTCAGCATCCCAAATCTGAATATCTGGACTCTAGAAAGCTTCCAAATCTGAAACTTTTTAGTACCAACATGATACTCAAAAGAAATGCTCACCGGAATATTTTGGATAGAGATTTTTGGATTGGGGATGCTCAACCTGTAGTAGTTGGGGTCACAGTTCCTTGAAAAGTTATAGAGATGTCCTTAGCTCTAGGGAGGGTGAAGAGATCACAATGTTTGAAGCTATACTACACCTTATATAATTTGAGTCCTACTCAGAACAGTGCTGATCTCCTGTCCCACAACAGAAGAGTGAGTTAAACTAAGGATTAGTAAATTTTAGCTTTTATTTATTGCTAATTGGAGTTGGTTTGTATTCTCAAGGAAAAGAATTCAGCTTTGGAATTTCTATCCCCATTTAAAGTCCGATGGTCTTAACGTATTGATTTTCACAGGGTAATATATGCCTCTGCCTGAGTTTCTTAGGCAACACCAGCAGAACTTCCCCTTTTGGGATGTCTTTTTGAGGGACTTTGTCTTGATATCTGTACTCCTTGGAATCGTTAAAGCTTGCTGTTGTCGATTGATGATCCTGAAATCTCTCCCTTTCTGTCACACCGTTCTCGTTGTTCATGCTATTTTTCAATGTAGATGTACATATCCCATCAGTGCACCTGGGGACTCTTATAACTTTCTATATCTTTACAAATTTTTAAAAATATAATATAAAGATAAGGAATATTGAGTATGAAACCCACAAATGAAGATGCATCAAATTACATGGATATTTTACATTTACCCGTATCTAAATTTGAAGAGACTTAACTTTGACATTGATGTGATAGCCAGTATTGTCTAAGCACTACATAATTCTAATTTAGACTATTAGGATTTGTCCTACTGGCATTACTGATGTGAAGGGAGCTAAAAAGCCTTGGGACAACTAGACTTTTGTTTCTTGATTCCATTTAAATTTGAGCCTTCCTTGTAGGAAGAATTATACTTGATTGCTCTAGTCTAATTTCAGAAGCATTTTGAATGCGTTTTTGAATAATTATTGAGTTTTATGGCGGGCAGGGGTATTGGGCAAAGATTTGAAAAATGGCAGATGACTTTGCCCTTCTCTTCTAACCTTCTTCTTTGGGGTATGGACAAAGATAGGAGGTATGAAATTGGGCTGACCAAATACGATATTATTTTTCAGAATAATATTCGGTGAGCATGTACACAGTGTTTAGGCAGGAACTGAGATTTTGAGCATGAGGCTCAGGAGACCCATGTGTTGTTAAATGACGTGGCAGTGCCAGGAGGGGAAGGGAATTGGGAGAAAGTTGTCCAAGTCAAATATGGTCATGCTGAATGTGTGAGTGGTTGAGGTTTTTATGTAATTAAACTCAAAGCTAAATTCTAGGAATTTTATATTTGAAAGTTTGACTTGTAATAGAATTTTAGTTCCTGGCATATAGTGGGCTATACATAAGGTGGGCAAAAGAATAAAGCTTCTAGGCATAGTGACAGGTGTTGAGGATGTAAAGAGGGCAGAGACGTCCTTCTCCCACCTAGGGAACTTTGCCTTTGCTGTGTCCTGTGTCTCGAAGATTTCCTCCTCCTACCTTGCCCCCAGATAGCCACATGGCTTGCTTCTTTAGCATCTTTATATCTCTGTTCAAATTCCAGATAATCTGTGAGGCCAACCTAAACCTTCCTTAATCTACTTGGAACCTGTGTCAGCCTTCTCTAATTTGTTTTTCTCCATAGCATTTTATAGTAATTTAATGGCATATAAATATATATAGAGCTATTATTACATATATAATATATATGTATAAAATTAAATATAACTGTTTTATAAGTCTGTTTTGGCTGGAGTTTGGAGAATCTAGAAATTTGTTAGAGATAAATTTAGAATGGTAGGTTGGGGACAAAGAATGGAAGCTCTTGAATGAAGTTGGTCAGATGTATGATGTCCATGTGTTATTTGACCAAGAGCAGTGGAGCATCACTGTTCAACATTGCACAGTTATGAAATTTATTTTATTCACTAAATATTTATTGAGCACCTTCTGTGTATGCTCTAGGCAGTTTTAGGTATTAGGATAACACATTAGTGAAAAAATATGCAGAAACCACTTCCCTTGCAAACTTTTCCTTCTAATGAAGTGAAATGTAATCAATTACTTTGGTCATAAGAGGTTGATGCCCTTTAGGAAATCATGACTAAAAATCAGATCTGATGTTCAGATAACCTGAAATGGGATGATGGCCTTGACAAAAAGAAAAAGAACGAGTGTTAGAACCAGCATGGGGAGAGAAGAATGTTGAGAGCTTACTGAGCTTTGATAGTTTGTTTGGAGATCAGGGAAAAGAGGAGCTTTTGGTTCCTCTAAGATTTGAGTCTTGGTAACTGAAAGGATGGCAGAGCTCCTAAGGGTTGTCAGAAGTGGGGACTGTTTTGTTGAGAAACTGTGGTATATAATTTGATATGTTTTGAATTTGACAGTTGCCATTTATCTTGTGGAAATGCCCAGGAAAGGGCTGGAAAAGTGCATCTGTAACTCAGAAGAGAGGTCAGAGAATGGGATTTATTGCAGTAGCTGATATTTACTTATTTATCTATTTAAAAATAGTCTAGCTCTAAGTAAATGAGTTAATAGAAGAACACACAGTATCTGTTCTTTGTTCAATGTCATGGGGTAACAGTTGCAATTTTAATTTGGTATCCTATCATCAATGCTTATAGGTGTCACAGGAATATGTAATATTTCTGAGCAAGTCTAATCATGCAGCACTCCACCAAAGGGAAATTATATTTCTGATGCTAGGTAATGGGTATTTTATGCCCCCACTTTGCATATTATGATTGTAGCTAAAATAGTAGCATATGTTGTACTTAGCCACATCAATAATCAATCCATTCTTGAAACTTATTAAGCTACTCACAATAATAAACTACTACTAATAAGATCTGCTGCTTGATTATTAGGAAATATTGATGTGAATATAAAAGATTTGAGATTACGTTTAGACTCTTAAAATTGCTTTAGTTGATAATACATTTTATGGTCATTCATAGCAGTTTATATTCTTCATGTCTTTATTTTGGGGATACTATAAAATGATACAGAAAATACCTTTTAGATTTTCCTGTGTGAAAATCTCTATATCAGAGCACAAAGCTCAATTTACTTATCCTTAGACACAATTTTATTTTTAAGAAATATTACATTTCTGTCAGAAGCCAACATTTGGATTGTAATGAAAATGCACAATGAAAATGTTATTTTATTTATTTATCTTTGCTATGCATACACCTAAAGGAATTGATATAAGTAACCAATGGAGTGTTTTTGCTCAGCATCCTATTTCTCCGTTGTATGAGTGCATTGGTTTTAGGTAAACAATGGAAGACACAACTAAGAAATAATAGGAAATATTTCCTCTCACATTACAGGAACTACTGAATGGCGGTGCCACTGTTGGTTTATGTGGCCAATCAGCCATATTTCCACGGGCCAATTTCTTTCTGTTTTTCTGCTAAGCTATTTCAGCATTTTAGCTTTTCCTCTTTGCTTTGTTTACTCATGATTGCCAGATGGCTACATTACCTCTAAGCATCAGAGTCTCACAAATTAATGGTTAAAGGTAAGGGAGGGATTTTACTCTCTTGCATTAAAAAAATAGCTTTATTGAGATATAATTTACCATAACAGTTATTCATTTAAAGTAAGCTAGTCATTGGGCCAAATCTTGAATAAACTCCCATTCACAATTGCTACAAAGAGAAAAAAATAGCTGGGACTATGGCTAACAAGGGAAGTGAAGGACCTCTTCAAGGAGAACTACAAACCACTGCTCAAGGAAATAAGAGAGGACACAAACAAATGGAAAAACACTCCATGTTCATGGATTGGAAGAATCAATATCATGAAAATGGCTATACTGCCCAAAGTAATTTATGGATTAAATGCTATTCCCATTAAACTACCATTGACATTCTTCTCAGAATTAGAAAAAACTACTTTAAATTTCATATGGAACCAAAAAAGAGCCCATATAGACAAGACAATTCTAAGCCAAAAGAAAAAAGCTGGAGACATCACGCTACCTGACTTCAAACTGTACTACAAGACTACAGTAATCAAAACAGTATGGTACTGGTACCAAAACAGACATATAGATTGATGGAGCAGAACAGAGATCTCAGAAACAACACCACACATCTACAGCCACCTTACCTTTGACACATCTGACAAAGACAAGCAATAGGGAAAGGATTCCCTGTTTAATAAATGGTGCTGGGAAAACTGGCTAGCCATATGCAGAAAACTGAAACTGGACCCCTTCCTTAAACTTTATACAAAAATTAGCTCAAGATGGATTAAAGGCTTAAATGTAAAACTGAAAACAATAAAATCCATAGAAGAAAACCTAGGCAGTACCATTCAGAACATAGGCAAGGGCAAAGATTTCATGACGAAAACACCAAAAGCAATTGCAACAAAAGCAAAAATTGACAAATGCTATCTAATTAAACTAAAGAGCTTCTGTACAGGAAAAGAAACCATCATCAGAGTGAACAGGCAGCCTACAGAAATGGGAGAACATTTGTGAAATCTACCCATCTGACAAAGGTCTAATATCCACAATCTACAAGGAACTTTGTTGGGGTCCGTGTGTTTCCTAAACAAAGGAATGAACACACAAGATAACACAAGACAAGACAAACATGGCGCCCGCCTCGAATGGCATGCTCTGCTTTATTTTATACAGTCATTTGTGGAATGTTGCCAAGTCACAAGACACATTGTTGTTTTTCTGACCTTTCCCTGACTTTCTGGATTTTCAAGATGTTTACACATAAACAAGCCCCAGGGTCTGCTGTTAGCAGCTGGCTCCTTTGTCCTCCCTGTTTGCAGGGAAGGAACACCCTGCTTCGTTTGCAAGAGCAGGACTTATTGGGAACGTCTCGTTTGCGAGCACGTAGTCCTCTACAAACTTAAACAAATTTACAAGATAAAAAAAATCAAAAAGTGGGCAAAGTATATGAACAGACACTTCTCAAAAGAAGACAGTTTTCTGACCAACAAACATATGAAAAAAAACTTGACAGCACTGATCATTAGAGAAAAGCAAATCAAAAACATAATGAGATACCATCTCACATCAGTCAGAATGGCAATTATTAAAAAGTCAAGAAACAATTGATGTTGGCGAGGCTGTGGAGAAACAGGAATGCTTTTATACTGTTGGTGGGAATGTAAATTAGTTCAACCACTGTGGAAGACAGTGTGGCGATTCCTCAAGGATATAGAACCAGAAATACCATTTGACATGGCAGTCCCATTACTGGGTATATACCTAAAGGAATATAAATCATTCGACTATCAAGATACATGCACATATATGTTTATTACAGCATTATTCACAATGGCAAAGACATGAAACCAACCCAAATGCCCATCAATGAAAGACTGGATAAAGAAAATGTGGTACATATACACCATGGAACACTATGCAACCATAAAAAAGAGTGAGAACATGTCCTCTGCAGGGACATGGATGAAGCTAGAAACCATTATTCTCAGCAAACTAACACAGGAACAGAAAACCAAACACCACATGTTCTCACTCATAAGTGGAAGTTGAATGATGAGAACACATGGACACAGGGAGGGGAACAACACACACTGTTGGGGGGTGGAGAGGAAGGGGAGGGAGAGCATTAGAACAGATATCTAATGCATTTGGGGCTTAAAACCTAGATTATGGGTTGATAGGTGCAGCAAACCACCATGGCATATATATACCTATGTAACAATCCTGCACATTCTGCGTATGTATCCGGTAACTTAGAAGAAAAAAGAAAATATGCCGTGAAGTGATCACTGTAAAGTGGTTATTATTTTTACACAGAAACAATGTTTTTATTGCACATTCTATCCTTTTAAAGGCTGAACAGGAAATTAATCAAAAATATCGAATAGTTTTATCTAAAAGCAAAGATAATGACTGTACCTCTGTAATAACTTTACATAGTAAAATTTTCTTCTGAGTTACACTATGTACAGCAAAGATGGTGCTTGGCATTTTTAAGAGGCATTTCTCAGTAAGTACATATACATATACAAATAAAGTTTTTAAATTGATATTATTTCTATCACAAATGTGTGGCTGGACACAGTGGCTCACATCTGCAATCCCAGCATTTTGGGAGGCCAGAGCAGGTGGATCACTTGAGGAGTTCGAGACCAGCCTGAGCAACATGGCAAAACCCATCTCTACTAAAAGTACAAAAAAAAAAAAAAAAATTAGCCAGACATGGTGGCGCACACCTGTAATCCCAGCTACTCAGGTGCCTGAGGCACGAGAATCTCTTGAACCTGAGATGCGGAGGTTACAGTGAGCCGAGATCATGCCAGTGCATTCCGGCCTGAACAACAGAGTAAGACTGTCTCAAAACAAAACAAAGCAAACCCAAAACCCCCCAGAAATGAGTTATTCATAATAAAAACTTTGAGAAAAAATAATTTTGTTTTTGTTATTTGAATTTACATAGGTTTTTGAGAATGCTTTGGATGGCTAGGATGATAAAGGCATTGAGCAGTACAGTGTTTGTATTTGTTAGGCACCTGTGACTGTGCAGACCAGGGGAATGAGCAGTGCTGGGAAGTCAAGTCTCTAGTCAGTCTTGGAGAAAGAGGCTCACAGTTAGGTAAGATTGGGTGTAAGGGAAGTCCTCATTGCCTAACTGGAGCTCCCATATCTGCTCTCAGCATTTAAAAGCACTTTGACCATTGAAGATTGTTCACTTTGGATTATGTTCAAAATGTAATAATCTTGTTTTAAAAATCCCACTCCCTCCTGACCCAGCCCAGTCAGTATGAGCTGTACTGAACTGAAGTGCATTTCCATGTAAACATAGGTAAAATTTCCTATCTGAATTGTTGCGCTTTTTTGGTTCACACCCATTGATGCCTTTCCTGTTCCTAATTGACCTTTTTACAAAACTCACAAGCTGTTTTGGTACAAGTTCTACCTCAGTCAAGGAAAGTGATACTTCACCTTGTTACAACATTGAAAGGGAACTTGGGCTCGGTATTTCAGGTCACTAGTGTGTTAAAAGTCAGTTTTCTAGAATGTCCTTTAAAATAAGTTGATTGCCTATAGCACTGTTATTGTATTAACAGGAGAGTCTTACACAAATCTCAGCGAAGCTTAATTCCCTTTAATTAACACTGGAAATAATGTGGTTTATGATGAGTTTGCTAAAGAATGGTTCTTTGTGCAACTCCCTTGTGCAACAAGTGAGTTGGATTAGTTTGTTACGATTTTAAAGTAAATTACAAAACTTATATAAATAAGGAAGTACTTTGGGGGAAAAGCATAGGTGTAGATTTTCACAGGGCTGTTTGTCTTTCAGATTAGGGCAGTTTCATTTAGTTGTAGAGCAAGAAAAATTCCTCCACTTCAGAGAATTTTTTTTTGTAGAATTCTGGTTATATGTGTCTCTATGTATATATTTGTTTTTTTTTAGCGTGTCAAAATTTACTTTTCTCACAGTAGTTTGAAGATATAGGGTGTTTATATTGTTGGAAAGTTTTGTGTTCTTTGCATTTTCTTATGGCCGTGGAGTTAATACAAGATGCATTGTATCATAATCCCCAGGGAATGGTGGGAATGCTTATGAAGACTCTCTGTTTGCCAGACACATGCCATATCTTATTTCATCATTAAAATATTCCTTAGAAATAGATGTTATATCTGTTTTTCAGCTGAATAATCAGGTCATGAGACATTAGTTGCTCAAGGTCACTTAGGTAATGACTGAGACTTGGACCAACTACCATTCTCTTCCCTATACACTGTATGCCTTCCCCTATTTCTAATAAACAGGTTCTGATTTTGGCTTTAGATAATTGCTTTTCAAAAAGTGAAAGACCCTGAGTAAGCAGTGTTAACAGACAAGTACCTTTCCAGGTGTAGTGGGAATTAAAATAGAGTGATTTTAAAAAACATTTTCAGATAAATGCATTTTATTGTAAATTGTAGTATTTTGAATTGTAATTGGATTTAAAAAATACTCTTTTTGAAAACTAGGTTATTAGACAATCTATTAGCTATGTAAAGTTGGAATGTGCAAATTGACAGTGGTATTTCACAGAGAAATGAAAGAGAAATGAAATAGTGCTGAATTTTAAACCCAATTAAAATTGCTGTATGTGCATGCTTATTACTAAAAAGACCTTATTACTCTAATCTCACCAACACACCTGAAATAGTTAATACATAATAAACCAAATTTGCCATACTTACCAAGATTGTAAAATGATATATTCATTTAGTGAGTGCATTGCATGTGAAGGAGGATGAACTATACCCCGTGCACAGTAAGGAGCACCTGAGGAGCAGGCTTGCAGTGTATAATTGCAGGGTAGAGAATGAATCGAAGCCAGCTTTGGAGGCATGGAGACAGTTAAGAGATGGGCATAAGTCTAGCAATAGATTATGGATCTTGAAATGAAGGCACTGGTGATGGGAATCAGCCAAGTGGATGCATTTGGGAGATTTTTCGAGAGGTGAGAATAGCAAGACATAGCGCTTGGTTGTTTGTAAGGGAAGAGGATAATGGAAGAGATTTCTGGCTTGGGTTCCATCACCAGAGGTGGGAAATGAAGACAAAGACACAGTCCGAGGGGTGGTGGAGGGAACTCAGCTGTTAAATGCTAACTTTAAAATATCCCACAGGAGATATTTCACTGGGCAGTTTAATAAAGGGATATAGTCTCAGGACAGAGATTTTGATTTAAAATGCTGATTTTGGAGTCATGAGCATTCAGGTGAGGATTGACAACATGTGAGTAGGTAAGAACAGCCATCAAGAACATGCTCAGAGAGAAGAGATGTTAGGGTGGAACCCTGTCATGGGGAGAGAACCAGTAACGGAACCTGCAATGGAACTACTGTCAAAGAAGAAGGAGACCAGGAGAGTGTGGCACTGCGAAACCCATGGGAAGGGGCAGTGTGAGAAGTACAGGCAAGGCTATCAGCTGCTGCAGAGCAGGTGATCTGGTCTCCCAGGCCAAAAACGTGATTTAGTGGGAAACGTGGTGAGCAGTTTCACTAAACTGATGGGACGCGAGACAGATTTCAGTAGATTGCAGAGGAAATGGGCAGGGAGGAGGTGGTGATGGGAGTGGAGATAAGTTTTTGAAACAGTTTGCTGTAAAGATAAAGTAAGAGGATATGTGAGGTCAAGCGATTTTTTTTTTTAAGAGGAGAAAAATCTATGCATATTTAACTAGTGTTAAGAAGGAGCTAAGGAGAGAGAGGATAAAGGCTCAGAAAAGAGCTGGTGGGTAAAAACCCTTGAGTGGTGGTGGCGGAAAGGAGCAGATGTTTACTCTTGGAAAAGAGGCGGCGGGAGGAAAGACTGGCAGGAGGTCCCGGCAGGAAGCAGAGACAGTTCCTTCTGACGGTTTTACCTTTTCTGGGAGGCAGGTGACCTTGGCGTTAGAATATTAATGATGTGTATGCAGGGATGCTGACTGGTGGGCCTTTGGGCTGGATTTAAGGACAGCTCCAGCTGGCACTGTGTTTCGTAAATTGTGGAGTTTAAACACGTGGAGGCATGGCCCCAATGATTCAGTTTTTCGCAGCTCTGCTGTCCTCACTTCTGGAGACATTTGAGGTTGCGTCTGTGGCGGTGATCTGGCCTTCTATAATGGAACGCATTATTAGTTTTCTTTAAACTGTAAGAAAGCAAGTGGGTGAGTTCAGGCGGCATAACGAGAAGATAGCCCTGCTGAAAGTAAGTGACCATACTTGTGTTTTCCAAAGTGGGACGCTAGACCTTTCAGCACTGCCGACCTTTCTGTCATCACCTCCCGCTTCTCTGACTCGGATTCTGCTCTGGCCAGCGCTTACTCTGTATTTTCTAAAACCTTTCCAGAGACTATTCCTTGCCCTTGTAGGAGCATCACACGATAGACAGTCTGGTCTCCCTTTTACAGAGGAGACTCAGCTCAGGTAGCTTTCCCAGGAGCTGGAGTGAGAGTGCTCACTAACACCAGGTGTGCGGCTGATGTGCCAGCAGTGTCTTGGGTTGCACACTCTCGCTTCCTTTCCCTGGTTTTTCTTGTCTCTGCAGAGAATGTTGCCATTCTTCCATGCTTTGTGTGAATACTCACACTGTGCATTCTACCCCGCTCAGTCTTCTCCACCCCTCCCTCTTGGGATCAGAGGTGGCATAGGTGGTGGAGCCACACTCCCTGTGTCCACAGTTTGGCTGTGTCACTTGTTTGCTGTGTAATCCTGGACAGGTTACTGTGCCTCCATTTCCTTCTTGTTAAACTGGGGTGTTGATGATGGTCATAGAATCTACCATTATAAAGATGCTAATGAGGATGGAATGAAGTAATATTTGTAAAGAACAGTGCTTGGCAGAAAATGTAACATCAGTGCCTATTAAATCAACAAAAATACCCACAGCATCCTTTAACATTTTTATTGTGCACTAATTGTTTTCACTCATCCTTTTCTTCTATTGGGCTACAAATTTCATATTTTTATTTATTTACACCCTGGATTCTTTTATAACAAGATTTGAGGTCTTTGCATTTCCAGTGTCAGAAGCAGTGAACACAAACCCTAGATACTGTCGGTACTCAATAAATGTTGAGATGAATGCTGCCATTATTTCAGAACTCGTTCATTATCGTGGCTCTCATTCAGGGATGAGCAGGGAGAGGATTGCAGCCATTAGTCACTGATTCACTGTATCGAATGAACAGATCCAATCTATAAATGACTTCCATTCTATAACAAGACCCATTGACAGTCTCTTTGCTTTCTTTATTTTACAAAATAGTAAATGAAGTAGGGAAGTTATAACAATTTAATTGCAGCTATAGCCTACAATTCAGGATTTTATTTTGTTTTGTTTTGTTTTGTTTTTTAAGAAAATAAAATGTAGGATATTTCCTGGAAATGAAGAAACCAGTGTTAAAGAATCAGTTTTAATTGCTTCTGATTTTACATTAAGTATAAAACATAAAATGATGCAGTTTTCTTTCTTTGATGCATGACTGTGCCAACAAGCTTTTCCCAACCTTTTGTAGTGAATTTCATAAAGGAAGCTTCATTTCTGGGAGAGGAGTCCAATGGTGTTATGATGCCCTGTTCCTAAGGCAGCAGGAAATCAGTCAGTATTTAAAGAGGCAGTCATTCTGCTTTGAAATAAGATCTTCTTTTTATAAATTACATAGCACCAGTGCCTTTTAAATGGAAGATTCTGAATCCTAAGAACACTGTAAATACCTTTTGATATTAATGTCTTCATGGGGGAAGTTGGTCTGAAGCCCTCTGTCACATTCTCCTATCTTTCTTCTACCTATCTGTGTAAGACAAGACATAGTTAGGTTTCGGCAGACATAACAAGTAGGTGATAGCTAGAGATAGAATTTCAAATAATTTATGTTCCATTCCATGCTTTACAGTATTTTGTCACTGTTATATCTGTCTATACCTTGAATGTCCTTCTCTGAATAATAGCTGCATAATATATTGACAATGATGACTTAAAGCGTAACAGCGTCTGAAAATAATACACACTAAACCTTGATTTATCTGCTGATGAATGGGCTGCTTAATGTAATTATGAGTGGATCTAGAGAGAGATGGTGCTTTCTCTGTTAACTATTTTTCAGTTATTTAATGACCTATTTTGTGACTCAAATGTTTCACTTCCCATTTCCTTTTCCCCCTTTTTCCTTTTTTTTTCCAGTGCTTACTATCTTCTTTCTTTCAATTTCCAGTATCATAAGAACAGCTGAGATATAACCCTTGTTTTTTTCTTTTCAAAATTTTATAGCCCCTCTGAGTGCTCTGAGAAGGGCTGTTTTGAGTGTGGTAGAGTATGGGTGGATGAAATACTTGGCTTCTGAAACTCAGAATCTATTGGGACCTGCTACCGTTTTCTGTAGTTGGATTTTTTGGGGGCTGAGGAAGGCAATTAAGCAAAATCAAGATACAGAAATGAACATCTGTGCTTGATGATTTTTTCCCTCTGTGAAGCTATACTCTATAGCGTCTTAGCTCAGAGGAAAGTTCTTAACCTCTATACATTGGGTAGAAAGTGGTTTTCAGGTCCAGTTGCATCTGAGTTCATGGGCTGCATTGAATGTTTATTATTTGTCAAAACTTAACAGCAACCTGTTATTTCTCTCCAGTTTTACTTTTAACCATTAAGAAAATAGATAGGAATATTAAAAAGTCAAAGGTGAACTTTGCTCACTCTCAAACAGTGATTTCAGCTGACTTCTAATATTTGTTTTCTGATAATCCTGCCCACCTTATAGGCTGATTGGCCTTGCTCCACTTGTTTTATCCTGATGTCTCTGTGTTCTGCCTTTTTGCCTTTCACTGGAAACTGCCATCTCAGTAACCTAAAAAAGATTAAGTCCAAAGTCTCTTTCTGTCCTCATTTTTCCTTGTTTCTTTGCAGCTGTCATAGCTTTGCTGCTAGTATCTCATTGACACTATTGATGCCCACACTGTCTTCTAGAAAGTCTGTTCTCTTTTAATGGCACTTCGGAATTTTCTGAGTTCCCCCCTGCGTATTTGATAGTCCCTCTTTCATTATCTCACCATTTTCCAAAGCTCAGTCTTTGGCCCCCCATCAGTTTCTCTCAAGACTTGATCCATGTATTAGTCTGTTTTCATGCTGCTGATAAAGACATAGCCAACACTGGGTAATTTATAAAGAAAAAGAGGTTTAATGGACTCCCAGTTCCACGTGGCTGAGGAGGCCTCACAATCGTAGTGGAAGGTGAAAGGCACATCTTACATGGCAGCAGGCAAGAGAGAGAATGAGAGCCAAGTGAAAGGAGAAACACCTTGTAAAACCATCAGATCTTGTGAGATTTGTTCACTACTACAAGGACAGTATGGGGGGAATTGCCCCCAAGATTTGATTATCTTCCACAGAGTCCCTCCCACGACATGTGAGAATTACGGAAGCTGCAATTCGGAATGAGATTTGGGTGGGTACACAGCCAAACCATATTAGTACATGAGTGAACCAACTGTACAAGGTCACATTTCTCCAGGGCAGGCTTGTCCAACCCATGGCTCGTGGGCCACATGCAGCCCAGGATGGCTTTGAATGCGGCCCAACACAAATTTGTAAATTTTCTTAAAACTTTATGAGATTTTCTTGCAATTTGTTTTTTCTCATCAGCTATTATTAGTGTTAGTATATTTTATGTGTGGCCTAAGAAATTCTTCTTCTTCCATTGTGGCCCAGGGAAGCCAAAAGATTGAACACTCCTGCTCTAGGGGTATCTGCTCCCTCTACCTTTAGCCCTTTCTCAAGGCAGCAGGAGTTCTGCATCTCTCACTAATGGGGCACTAGTTTGATGGTTCTGAAGTGGTTGTACACTCATATCTAAAACTGAATTCAGTTGTGGCTCACACCTATAATGCCAGCTCCTCTGGAGGCTGAGGTGGATCGTCTGAGCCCAGGAGTTCATGGCTGCGGTGAGCTGTGATTTTATCACTGCACTGTAGCCTGGATGAGAGCAAGACCCCATCTCTTGCAAAAACCAAACCCTCAAAACACCCCTGAATTTATTTCCCTTTCGATAAAATGATTCTGGTGAAAATCCCGGTTTTCTCCCCTCTTTCTCTTCCTTTTTCTTCCTGTCTGTTGGTTGAAGTTATCCGTCTCTGTCTCCCTTCCCACTGTCCCCCCTCCTCCCTGCACCCTTTATTTCTGCATCTCCAGCCTCCATCTTTCTGTCAAATGCCCATCTGTGCCTAGGAGGACAGGTAGGATTCTGGTGGGTATCAGGGCAGATTGGGGAAAGGCATTCCAGGTGAGAGGGCATAAGCAGAATGGGGAGGCTGTTGTGAGGAGTCAGTGTCATGCTTGGTTTGAGCGTGTGGGGAGAGTTAGGGTGGGGAAGGATGTGGTTTGAGAAATGTAAGCCTGATATGGATAGGAAATAAAGGAAATCAGAGATTTTCAACAGAGGAAATGTGGTGAAAGTTGTGTTAAAAGAGATTAGTTGGGCTTTGTAATGTAAATACCAGGGCCCAGGAGAGGTCTAGATGAGCTCTGGAGATAAAGGCTCAGGGGTCCCAGGTCTCAAACCTGGCAAGCGGGGTGGGAGGGGGACTTCTATGAAGAGTGTGTGGGTGGGAAGCTCCTTTGAAGAAAGTCAATGTCAGTTGTAGAAATGTTCATGTTGAGGTGGCAAGAAGACATCTGAAAGGAAAGGTCCCTGCATTTGCAGTTAGGAGATGTCACAGAATTTGTATGAGCGCCCAGGGCTGGGGAAAAGGAAATTTGTGAGTCATAATTGCCTTTTCAGTGTTTACTACTTTTTCCATTCCTCATGATTCATTCTTTGGTACTTTACTGCCATCGTGTTATTTATGCTAATAATAAATCTCATTTATCGTGAAGATAGCTTTCTGTTAAGCCGCCATGAAATCTTCAAACTTATTTTTCTCAGTGACAAATGATGATAAGGCTGTGGCATGTCGCAGTTTCATAACTTTGGACAGATTTATCTATTCTGTGAGTTAAGTACATTAAGATGAACGTTTTGAACATTTCACAGGTGCTAATGGTAAGGCAGCATAATCAGTTGGGGGAATATGAAGTTTTGAGTCCTGTAGCAAAAGCTTGGTCCAAGATTTTCCCTGAAGCTGTAAAAGGATGCTTTATGGTTGTTTTCCTGTGGTCTGATTTTTTAACAGAAGACATAGTGGTCATCATGCTGCCAGAGTAATAATGGATCTTGGCTGTTTTATGTCTTTGTAATCCTGCCTCCTTTTGATGGGGTGGGGGGAAGAGTTATAAGGAGTGAGGAAGGACTCAGCTTTGATTGTTACAGAAAACCACTTTCTTCTACCCTGATGTGCCCAAGCATAGGAGGAGGCCAAACCTTTTGCCTTTTGAGGGAGAATGGCTAAAGGGAGCCTCGAGGCAGATTCTTTCGGTAGGAGGAATTCTGCTATTGTTGTTGGTAGCCATAGTAGGCTTTGGGTTCAGGCTGCAAGAGGCAGCCCCTCAGCCACCTGCTGTGCAGTGTGTTTACCAGGCAGAGCAGGTCCAGGTTCTTGCAGGCCTATGGGGCAGGGTACTGTCTGGGGTCATCTTTAGTCCAGTGGACCCTTGAGGAGTAAGTGACCCTATGCAGTAGCCCGTCTATCTCTAAACAACAGATGCAGTGCTAATGCCGCCAACCCTTGCTCTCCTTAGAAATGGTAAGTGGCATTTACATACTTGGTTTATACTATAATCCAGTTGGCTGCTCTTCATTGTCAAAATCCATCATCCTGCTTCCCTTCCTTTGCTGGCTATATATAACTAATGCTAATAACAGTAAAACATGATAAGAATATAGGAAAAATAGTACTATGGGAAGATAAAGGCGTGAATAATCCAAGCTTTTAAGATACAGTCTACTGTGTCACAGAGAGACTGATGCTGAAAGAAGTTAGTGACTAGTGAAGTTCACAGAGCTAAAGTTGTAGAACTGAAACAAGAATCTTAAGACGAGATTCCTAGCTGAGGTCTTTTATGAGAGCACATTGCCTCTCAGAATTTATCAATGGAGTTGGAGAAGTGCACAGGGTTGCTGCCTCTGTATCCTGCCCTCTCCATAGACCAGACACACCCCAGAGCATATCCGGGCTCTTAGGCTTTGAAGTGAGTCTTGTGAGTCCTCTCTGCTGATAATAGCTGTCTACTTGGACTTTAATAAGACAGTTCATAAGATGTACTGCGGGCTGTTTCATTATTTCCTGAGCCATATCTGTAGTATCATATGCTTTTCCATTCAAACCTGTTTGTCTCCAGATGTCTTTAGCCACTGCATTAGAACAAACTTTGGAGCATGTATCCATAATATGTGTATATTTGTTAATAAATTATATTCATGTACTGATATGTATTTATATTATATATTTTATGAAGCATAGAAAAAGTTGAAATAAAAAACCATTCAATAAAAATAAATATAAGTAGAAGTTATAATATGTTATTTCTGATCATCAGAGGATTGTTTAGTCACTTCATCCCCCTTCCCCAAGGGGACCATGTTTTGTCTTAGAAGAATAAATCCCAAATGTTGTCATGGCTAAATGTTAGGGTCATTTTTCTTTATTCCCATTGGCATTAGTCATCATCAGATTTAAACTTCTATTGGTTACCATACTTTTTTTTTTTGTTTGCATGATCCGTATTAGGGTTCTCCAGAGAAACAGGGAGAGGGAGAAAGAGAGAGAAACAGAGGGAGAAAGAAGCGATTGGGATTTAATTTAAGGGATTGGTTCATGTGGTTGTGGGGGCTGGCAAATCTGAAATCTGCAAGGTAGGCTGAAAGCTGGAAATTCATCTAAGAGTTGATGTTGCAGCTTGAGTTTGAAGGCTGGAAACTCAGGCCAATTTTTATTCAGAGCTCTGGAGGCAGAATTTCTTCTCCCTTGGGGGACCTCAGTCTGTGCTCTTAAGCGCTTTAACTGATTGTATGGCAGAGGCCTGCTCATATAGTGGAGGGCATTCAGCTTTACTCAAAGTCTGTTGATTTAAATGTCAATCACATCTAAAGAGCACCTTCACTGCAACATCTCTACTGGTGTTTGATCAAACAGTTGGGCACCATAGCCTAGCCAGGTTGACACATAAAATTAACTGTCCTGCATTCCTGTCATCATTTTTTAGCTGGGACTTTTGTGGTATCCTCCTAGCTTATATTCCAGCTTTCAATGTCTGCTACTTCCAATCCAGCCCCTGTACTATCAAAAAGACCTTTGAAAGAAAGAGGTTATTATGGGGGAGTTTGATTCCAGACTGCATACATAATATTCATTGAAATAATATATTGGTTTAGTGTTTTCCAGAATACAGCTATGATAACATTTAAAACTCTGTGCAGTCTGACCCCTCTAGCTCTCTAGCCTCAACTGTTGTCATTGCCAGACTTATGTACCCTCTAGCTACCCACCAAGGTACCGTTAGTCCTTTAAATGCACTTATAATTTTCCTGCCTCTGTGGCTTTGCTTTGTGAAACAGAACCAGCACTAATTAATATAAGGTACAATATGATAATATTATTGGAATAAAGAAGGGGGCAGTGGCAGAACAGATGTCGATGTGAATAATTCAAGCTTTTCAGATTTGAAAAGACTTTCTTAAGGTGAGCAGAAAGCAAAGGGTGAGATAGCTGGTATCATGGGCAGAATTGTGGCCCTGCCAAATTCATGTTGAAATGCCAATTCCTAGCACATCAGACTGGCCATATTTGGACATAGGGTCACTGCAGAAATAAATAGGTTAAAAGGAAGTCATTAGGCAGGCCCTTATCCACTATGACTGGTGTCCTTACAAGAAGAGGAAATTTGGACAAGACTCCTAGAGAGGCAAGACCATGTGAAGACAAAGGGAAAAGGTGGCCATCTATAAGCCAAGGAGACAGTGCTCAAAAGGAACCAGCCCTGCCCACACCTTGATCTCAGACTTCCACCCTCCAGAAATGTGAGAACATAAATATTTAAGCCACCCAGTCAGTGCCACCTTGTGATGACAACCTTAGCAGACTCATACAGATGGAGAGGAAAGGCGTGTGGGGAGCAGAGTGAGCTAACTTGAGAGGCAACGCAGGTGCAGAGTGCTTGCCTGTGGGCCACGCATCTAGGTTACCACTACTAGGTTACAGCCGAAGGTTGGCTGAGTTCCAGAACGGGGTGGACATTTGCCTGGTACTTGAGTTAGCTGACCTCTACTGGTGTAGAAAGGGCGTCTGTCGTGATTTGTTTGGTCTGAAAATGAGAGAAAGGACCTTTAAGAGAAGGTTTATCAGAAGCAGGACAGAGCTTTGTTTTTTAAAGCTTGGGTCCCTTGTTATTGTGAAGGGAGAATCTCTCCTGCCCTGGAACCGCCAAGACTCAGGTGATTATTGAAGACACAGAAGGTAGAGTGAAGGATGCGTGGGAGAGCTGCTGTTGCTGCTTTCATTTTGTGTTATTTTGCTAGACATGCGGGGGTCATAGCAACCTTCTGTTATCCTTGTTAGCTTGGGTTGACTGAAGTGCCAACATTTCTCTTAATTTTTGTCTTTTGTTAAAAGAATATTTTTTAGAGCAGTTTAACATTTATAGGAAAATTATAAAGACAGTACAGAAATTCCCATGTACTCCAACCCAGTTTCTTCTATTAGTAACATTTTACATTAGCATGGTTACATTTGTTACAATTAATGGACCAATACTGATATGTTACTAATCCATATTTTATTTAGGTTTCCTTAGTGTTTACCTAATGTCCTTCTTCTGTTCTGGGATCTCACCTATGACACCATATTGCATTTAGTTCTCATGTCTTCTTAGACTTCTTTTGGCTGTGACATTTTTCTCAGGCTTTCCTTATTTCTGATGACCTTGACAGTTCTGAGGAGTACTTACTGGTGAGGTATTTTGTGGAGTGTCTGTCACTGAGATTTGTCTGATGTTTTTCTTGTGGCTAGATTGGGTTATGGGTCATTGAGAGAAAACATAGCAGTAAAGTGCCATTTTCTTCACATATAAGGATACATACACCCTATCAACATGACTAATCACTGTTGATGTTGACTTTGATCATATAGTGTTTATTAGGTTTATCTACTGTAAAGTCACTATTTTTATCCCCGTTCCATACTTTACTGTTTGAAACAAAGTCATCACCCACGGTGCACACTTAAGGAGTGGGGACCCTTAGCTTTTTAAACACACAAAAAATGTGCAGCAACTTTTGAAGGGCAGGTGTGAGTGATGATGTTGCTGAATTGTGGGGAGTAGGGAAAAAGAAAAACCCATGCTTTTGTGGTTTATTAATGTTTTGTTTAAAAAAAGTCCCAAAATATTGCTGTGAGAAGTAAGAAAAATGTCAGTTGGAATTTTGCAATTTGTGGAATAAAAATTTATTTTAACCTTGGGCCTAGACCTGCTTTGTTGGTGGTTTAATTAAGGCAATCAGTTCTTACCTCTACCACTAGGACTCCTATGCTGTTGTTGCAGCCAGAGAAGGGAAAATTAAAATTGTCTTTTATTATTGAGAGATTATAGAACATGGTTTTCTTAAAAGCAGTGCCTTTCAGTTGCATTTACTGGATAGTCACAGTCTCTGTGGGTTTTTCACAGCCTCACAGCCTGACCTGGCTGAGTGAGCCATGGGGCAGTCTTTTCCTAGTTACCTGTTCTATTATTGATAGAGGATTTCATTACCTCCCTCTAGTGGTCAGTTTTATAATATCAGATTCTACTTGGATTAATTCAGCAGTGGTCCAATTTGTGGCCATCTTTATGATAGTTTTCTTGAATATATATATTTTTTTTTTCTGAGACGGAGTCTTGCTCTGCCGCCCAGGCTGGAGTGCAGTGGCCGGTTCTCAGCTCACTGCAAGCTCCGCCTCCCGGGTTTACGCCATTCTCCTGCCTCAGCCTCCCGAGTAGCTGGGACTACAGGCGCCCACCACCTCGCCCGGCTAGTTTTTTTGTATTTTTTAGTAGAGACGGGGTTTCACCGTATTAGCCAGGATGGTCTCGATCTCCTGACCTCGTGATCCGCCCGTCTCGGCCTCCCAAAGTGCTGGGATTACAGGCTTGAGCCACCGCGCCCGGCCTCTTGAATATTTTAATATAAATGCTAAAATAAATAGTGGTTGAATTTTAAGTATGTCTTTTGGTATTAGAACTAATTTTAAAATGAGGCAATGTTGTAAGGCGGTAATTATAACTTGATGAAAAGCTGTAGTGATGAAGGTAACATTTACCTACCTACTATTATACTAAGCAGTATTTAGTATACTAAATACTTCGTATACTAAAGGTTTACCTACCTACTATTAGACTAAGAGCCTCAGTGGACATTTGGTTTTTAATCAGGAATTGACTTTGGCTTCTTGCAAGTGTTTTATCAGTGCTGTAGGAGCAAGTGCTTATTCTAGATAAGCTTGAAAGCTGCAAAGCTTTATGAGGCTAGGAGTGAGGGAGGCCTCTGAGCATTGTTTGTCATTTCTTCACAGATAAAATTTTATCTCCAGTGCAGGAAATAGCCTTCTTTTAGAGATTTACATCAGCATTTATTATTTTACCATGGCTTTAAATATGCAGCTTTTTTGTTTTTTTTTTTCCAGGATGCTATCTCTGGATATTCTTAGAAAGTTAAAATAATTTACTAGAACTACAGACTGGCTTTGTACATTTCCTGATGGAAATACTGGGTGATGTAGGATTTGATGATGCAGGTATTCATCCTTTGAATCAGTTCTAGTGTTTGTGCCCAGACTAGGAGTTTTGTTCCATGGAGATTCAAAAGGATGACATCCCAGGAAAGGTAACTGAATCCATGTGAAGTCTGTGAGTCCCTTTAGTCATCTTCCTCCTCATCAGGACGAAAACTGGACTTAAGAGGCAGCGATCCACTAAGCACTGCTTCTGCTCAGAAATAATAAGGAAGGAATTCATACAGAGAACTCGTATTAAGCCAGTAGTTTATTTGTGTCTACTTGTGATCCTCTTGCTGTGTGTGATACCATATAGAAATCGTAAAGAAATGGCTATATCTTTGCTTTTATGACTAGAAGTAGCACATTAAATGATGTGGTCTGTCTGTTGCCACTCACCCAGCTCCATCTGATCCACTGGAACTCCACTCTGTTTGGCAGCATTGATGAGGCTGTGGGGAAGCCGCACGGGATCGCCATCATTGCTCTGTTTGTTCAGGTAAACTCTCTGCTGTGATTATCGTATTGTTTAGAGATGCTAATCTCTAAATCATTTTGTAAAATACTTTTTATTCTCAATTTTATTGCTTAGAGATGAAATTACACACCTACAGAGAACACTTGATAAAAATAGAAAACTTGATCCTTGTGGTTCATCAGAATTCAGCCATATTCGTTGGTAGAAAATAGTTCCTTTATTTAAAGTTAGAAATTTTCTTCAGAGAAGCATTCAGGATCTTTGGAGAAATGATTGAGAAAAATGACTCCTGAAGGTAGATTTTATTTTATGAAAAGGTTTTCAGAAAATGTCTTTAGACCTTGGGTTTACAGAAAAATCTTAAAAAAAAAAAAAAAAAAAAAAAAAAAAAAAACCTTGCAGATTATAGTCAAATATAACGTTTAGATTTGAGCACTGTGGTAGGCAAAGGATAGTATATAAATTTACCTAAACATATGAAAGCAGGTCTTGTGCTTTCAGAGGTGAAAACTTAATTCAGTTTTTAAGGTGAATCTTCTAAATTTTGTCTTAATACCTATTTGACATCGTAAAAGATTTAGAGGTGAAAGATTACTTGGAAATTTTAGCTTTAAAGCTGCCATTAGGACCAGAAACCAGAGTTCCCGCTCTGCGTGGCTCTGGGCTGCCTGTTGGATAACCTGGGATTAGAGCATGTTAGCACAGTGTTCTTCAAAAACTTAATTTTCCAAAGAGAGTTCGATAATGGGCCCTTTTAAACTTGTTTTTTTATGGCATGTATATCACAAATTAATTACAAATATTTTTAATACATATCTCCTAGATGTTTCTTTATTGATGTTTGAAGGTAGCCATCCAGTTTAGGCTCTTAATATTTTAAAATCAGCATCTTGCAAATATGACACATCGTAGAAATTTAAAGGAAATCCTTACATTTTTCAGTGAGTCCTCTTACTATTTATTTCACAGCTTTGTCACAGGTGGGACCTACATTCCTTGTGTTTTATAACTGCATTATATAACTAGAAAGAAATCATAAAATATTAATAAAAAAGTTTTCATTATAGAAATATATTTTGATAATTTTTAGTATATTGAAGTAATAATTATGAAAGACTACTCTTATAACCCAAAAAAGTTAAAGTATCCAAATCTGAGAAATTCAGACAGTAGAAGGTACTAAAAGTGAGAATAAAAAATAGTAAAATAGAAATAAGAATGCAAATAACCATATAGTCATACATAGAAGGGAAAGGAACATGTCAGTTTCATCTTTGGAATTGGTACTCAAATTTTTGTGGATGGAATTAGGTGTGATAACTTAGTATTTTCACTTCCTGATTCTTACCATGTAACAGGTGACCTGGATTTGTAGAGCCCTGGACTGAAAACCCAGCCCCTTAGAACTAATGCGAACATTTCCAAGAACAAGCTGCATTATTGCAGGCAAGGGAAAGCCTGGAGAGCAAGCACACTTTTTCTAACTTTTCATAAGTTTCTGTGAGGAAAAATTCAGGTTATCTGTGTGCAAATTCTCAGGAGAGAGTAAAATTGCAAAACTGAGAGCAAAATTTCAGGAAGGAGGGAAGGAGAGGGGAAGGGAAGGATGGGCTGAAATCCATCCAGGGAGTCTGGCCCTCGGGCTGGAGGAAAGAAATTTGGTGGGAGGGAAGTCGGAGGCATTGAGTAGACTTTCCTTCCAAGAAGTTTGGCCAAAGAAAGGAAGGAAGGACAGATGGGGCAATAACTATCTCTGATGTCCAGTGAATCTTTTGAGATTTGAGATCTGCCTATAGTTTTTGTTTTTGTTTTTTTTCCCTGAGCAATAAGAGCTATTGCAGAGATAGAGATTAAAAATGCTGGAAAGAGAGGGTGTCACTGATGTGGAAAAGTCCTGGAGGAGGCAAGAGGGCATGGGATGGAGAGCTTATGCAGTGGACTAATCTCAGATAGGAGCAGACCCACCCCTTCTCCAAAATAGAGGGCCAGGAGGAAAGGGTGGGCACACATGGGGCCGATTTGTAGGTGGAGAAAGGCAGGACATTAAGGGAGTTCATGCCTGATGACCTTCATTATCTCTGAGACACACAAAGCATAACTATTTATAGAACAAAGAAAACGTGGGTGTGGGATTGAGTCTTGAAATAGACCAGAAGGGGATGATAATAGACTTGGCAGTCACTGAGGGATTGGACCCCTTTGGGATTGGACACTCCAGATCATACAGGACAGGGTATGATGGGTTGTTCTTTATCCAGGTAAAGGAGTAGAGAGTTCTAGTAAGTTGTTGTGTTGATCCATCACAGAGCAGATGATTTAGGAGGTAAAAGGATCAAAGAATGGAGAGTGGTTGGAGAGACATCATTCTGTCTAACCAGTCCCACACCATGTCTAGGCAGGACGGGGAAGGAGAAGAAGCCACAGGGACCTCCCAGCCTTGGCTCCTGGTGATCAGTGAAGGGGAGAAAGGAAAGAGCAGGAGAGCTGGATGACCCAGGGCATCTGGTCAGAGAGGCTAGTCTTTCAGGATTGAAGTTTTCGGAATGAGAGCACGGGGTTGGTTTGCTGAGGTGGAATGGGGCAGAAGGCCACAGACTGAAGGGTGAAGAGACTTAGGCCAGGGAGGGTCCTCCACCCCTGGATGCTGAAGCTGTCCAGGGTGGTAGCAGGAAGTGATGCCTGGGAGAGATTGTCTAGTGGGTCAGTAAGGGAGAAAGAAGGAGGCCTTGATAGCCTTAGAGGGTGGTTCCCTCGGGAGGATGACTTGAGCACGTGGGTCAGAGAGTTCCACAGTGAAGGGAGCAAGAGTGACTGGATCCCAGTCTGTCTCCCTGGGGGACTGCATGGCGTCTACTCAAAGGGCCTGCAAAAGAGCCATGCCCTTGGGCAGACCCAAGGGGTACAGGTAGATCAGGAAGTGGTGGGAGATGTTGGCAGAAATGCAGAGTTGTTCTGTTCTAGAGAGTGCAGTGGAAGATAAGGAGAGATTGAGTTAGAAGTGAAAAAATCAGGTGGTTCAGGGCTGAGATGCCAGGCAAAGAGAACGGACCAAGGTGGTTTGCATTTCCAGTGGTGGTGAAAGAAGGCAAAGGTGAGAGCTGAGATATGAGTTGTTCTCAAGGTTCCTAGTGGGCTCTTCGTACCAGGTTGTGTTATCTGAACAGTTGCTTACACGGTTTTAGCAGTTGGGGTGTGGAGATTATCATCAGTACTTGCTTTTTGCTGGTCATCATTTCTTCATACAAAAATTTGGCAAGGAAGGAAAAGAAAGAGATAGCATAATAACAGAGTTTATAGAATTTGCAAGATATAAAGTTTTGCCCATAAAGTAGAGTCTTTATGGGCAAATAGTAGAGTCTATAGACAGAAGGAGTTAGTAATAGTTCTTAAGTGCTACTGTATGGAAAAACTATATTTGATGCTGTAGGGCATCCAGATTAAGAATAATAATGGACATTAAGTGAATTATGATGACCCAAACCTGTTCTACAGTTTTTGTTTGATTTAATCTTATCTACAAACCTATCATTTTTATCCTCCTCAGCAAATAGCTGAAGAAGTGGAATGATGTAGAGGTTAAGTACACTTGCTTAAGGCCACACAGCTAAGAGGTGGCAGAGTCAGGATTGGAATCCAGGCAGTCCATTGCAAAGTGAGCCTGCTCCTGAGCTGCCACATTGAGTGGCCTTAGTGTTCATATGTGGACTCTTCAAAGAGTTTACACCCCGACAGGAGATGCCTGAGATGAAAGCAGACACCAAGTGCAGATGTAGGCCTCCCAGTGCTATAGCAAGGTTAAACCAGTAAGACAAAGAGAGGTCCATTTCTCCTGAAGAATGGATAATGATTTCTGCCTAAAAATTCAGGCTGCTGTACCCACAGGTACATATGCATTAGGTTTTAATTTTTTGTTTGTTTGTTTTTAACTTTAGAAAATTTACTTTCTGTTTTTAGAGCCTATCTCAGGAATAATTGTAGACTCTTGGAAAGTAGTTCACGTCTTGATTGTTTAGAGCTGACTGGCCTACCTTAGGTGGAGCATTTCTTGTATCTCTCCTGTCCCTTTGGATGCTCTTTCATCTGCATGTTTTGCAGTTGGTTAACATTGGGAGAAACAGAGAATGTGAACATATCGACAGCTACTCTTGCTTCTCTTAGGTCATTCTCCAAATATCTATGTAGAAGGAGAAAAGCTGACAAAAGCAGTGATTGTTTATTTGAGGTTCTAAATGACCTCCATTACTCTCCTCCATTATCATGGACCATTGGAAATTGGTCAGATTTCACTTAAAGGTTTTAAAGCCAAAGTCAAGAATATTAAGTGTTAGAATTTTTTTGTCTCAATTTTTTTGGGAGCATTTTATACACTAATAATATATGGTGATATGTTTTAAAATAAGGCTATAAAAGCACATTCTTATTTATTTAAAATAGGTAGTTATAAAATTGTGTCTAGTAGTAATCAAAAGGGTCTTGATTTTGGTGAATTTAACATACAAAATCACATACCTGCTTTTCTAAGTTAATATAATTTTTCAGTATTGTTAAAATCTTTATAGCAATGATCTATAGATGCCAGAGTTAAACATGGAAGGGTTTGAACATGTACTGAGTAGTTTTAATTCAAAATATCCTTGATATTTTATGTAACAGTATTTTATAATTTGATATATTATATGTAGCAAAATGAGTGATTCCTATACACAGTAAGAAGAATTTAGAATGATAGAATGAGTTCTTGGACATTTACGTATCTAATACTTTATTATACTAGCTTTATTACAACTTTTTATTTTTATTTTTTTTATTTTTTGAGACGGAGTCTCGCTCTGTCGCCCAGGCTGGAGTGCAGTGGCCGGATCTCAGCTCACTGCAAGCTCCGCCTCCCGGGTTTACGCCATTCTCCTGCCTCAGCCTCCCGAGTAGCTGGGACTACAGGCACCAGCCACCTCGCCCGGCTAGCTTTTGTATTTTTTAGTAGAGACGGGGT
>NW_016808848.1:2001379-2010197 GCF_001698545.2 Rhinopithecus bieti
CGCCTCCCGGGTTTACGCCATTCTCCTGCCTCAGCCTCCCGAGTAGCTGGGACTACAGGCACCAGCCACCTCGCCCGGCTAGCTTTTTGTATTTTTTAGTAGAGACGGGGTTTCACCGTATTAGCCAGGATGGTCTCGAACTCCTGACCTCGTGATCCGCCCGTCTCGGCCTCCCAAAGTGCTGGGATTACAGGCTTGAGCCACCGCGCCCGGCCTATTACAACTTTAATTACCTTTAGTAGACATTGACCTAGTTATTAATAAAAGGCCATTTAAGTGTTCCTCCAAAAGGACATTCAGATGGACTGGAACCGAGTTCTGTTAGTTTTTTTTTTTTTTTTTTTGGAGGTAGAGTCTCATGCTGTCACCCAGGCTGGAGTGCAGTGGCATGATCTTGGCTCACTGCAACCTCTCTGCCTTCTGGGATCAAGCGATTCTTGTTCCTCAGCCTCCCAAGTAGCTGGGACTATAGGTGCGTGCCACCACACCCAGCTAATTTTTTGTATTTTTAGTAAAGACAGGGTTTCACCGTGTTAACCAGAATGGCCTCGATCTCCTAACCTCATGATCCACCCAACTCGGCATCCCAAAGTGCTGGGATTAGAGGCATGAGCCAGTACTCTCGGCCCCGTTAGTTTTTTTTTGAGTTAAAGCTAAACACTGAAAAATGTTGTGGTTGTGGTTTATGCTTTATATTTTTCAGATAGGAAAGGAACATGTTGGCTTAAAGGCTGTGACTGAAATCCTCCAGGATATTCAATATAAGGTAAGTCACTATTTAAAATAATACAGAAATACTGGTTGTGTAGGAGGTCCCTGTGACCACCTGCAGGCTTGATGCTTTGTTAGAAGGACTCACAGACCTCAGAAAAGCTGTTATCCTTGTGGTTATGGTTTATTACAGTGAAAAGAAACAGATCAAAAAGCAGAGGGAAAAGGTGCACGGAATGAAGTCCAGGGGAAACCAGGCACAAGCTTCCAGGTTTCCCCTCCCAGTGGAGTCATGTGAGGAGGCCCCTAATTCTCCTAGCAATGATGTGTCATAACATGTGTGAAGTGTTGACAACTACAGAAGCTCACTCTAGCCTTAGTGTCCAAAGATTTATTAGGGGTCAGTCATTGAAGCACAAAATGCCTGCAACATAACTGTCCTCAGCTACTCACTCTCTAGCAGCAACCCTCTCCCTGCCCTCTTCACCATAAGTCACATTGTTAGCATCAGCTTATCTGTTGCAATTGGTACAGTATGTCTGAAGGCCTCAGACATAACAACAGGAGTTCACCATAAATACAGCATGGCCCAAGGCTGCAGGCACACAGAAACACTCTTATCAGGTAGAATATTCCAAGCTCAGAGTTTATATCCCAGGAGCCAAGAGTTAGTCCTAAAGGCAGGCGTTTATATGGGATGTGCAGGATTTGAGCAACTCAGACCTGCTGAGTTAACCCTTTCCTACCTGCATGCTATTGGAAAGTTGTATAAATGAAGCAAATAAAAACTTGGGGAATCATATTTCAAAGTATTTACGTTAAATAAATTTAAAGAAAGAAAACAAATACACATATGCGGTAAGATAACATCCAAGAGAAGGTGGTCAACATGACCCTGCAATGATACGGCCTAGCATTGCTAGGAAGCCAATGCCACCACCAGGCTCAGCTAATTTTTGTATTTTTAGTAGAGACAGGGTTTCACCATGTTGGCCAGGGTGGTCTTGATCTCTTGACCTCGTGATCCACCTGCCTCTGCCTCCCAAAGTGCTGGGACTACAGGCGTGAGCCACCGCGCCCGGCCCAATGCCAGTCTCTCTTATAAGCAGTGCCTTCTTGGCTCACTCTTAGTCAGTTGAATATGAGTGGCCTGGGGGAGGGGAAGTAGTCCAGTCTTGTAGGGCTGCTGGAGATACAGAACAAGAGTTGAACTTGTTTAATTACAGGAGATCCAGAGACCCAAAGCCAGTTTTAAGAAAGATCAATTTGGGAATCAAATTTGATTCGGTTTATACTAGCACAGCCTAGGGTATCCTGAACCAGGCAGAATCTCCACTGAAGATCTCCTGAGTAGGTTTGGAATGAACCCAGCTTCCAAGGGAAACCCAGTCCAGACAAAAGAAGCTGATAAAAAGACGGTGAGGGCACATTTTTGACTTATATTTGTACAACTGCAATGGGCTGTGGGCTGTGAAAGTTTCCTTTATTTCATCACCTAATAGGACACCAATCATTATGGAATTCAGGAGGATTGGGGAGGCAAGTAAGCTAGATTCTTTAATGTGTAAAATAGTCCCAGGAAGTCAGGAAGGGACTTGGAGGTTATGCAATAACTTTCCCTATTGCATCTGTATCGATAGAGAAAAATCTTTTAAGAAACATCTGATTCACATGACAGGATTATTTGCCTCTAAAGTCTAAATAATTTAAATGACATGATTTAAAATGATGATCTTAAATGTGAATTGCTGAATAAGGGCACAAATGATTCCCTTGAAATTTAAATCTAGCTTTGATAAACACTGATTGGAACAGAATATTTCCATCTGTTTCAGATCTCCCTTTCCAGATGAGGAGAGCATCTAATATAGATCCCAGAGCTGAATTACCAAATCCAAATAGGACAAAACAAGAAGTTGCAAGCCAGGTTGTAGTGCCGAAAAGGTTAGGAGCTGAAATGAAAGCAAGCAGGAGGAAAGGCATTTTGAAAATTCCCCCATCCAGGGTTCAGGCATTTTACAATGAGAATTTAGCCCAAGTCTCTGGTATGAATGTTCTCAGAGCAGAAAAGGTAACTGACATGGGGCAGATGGGACCCCATGTGTAGGTTTCACACCAGCACTTACAGGGAGAATTAAACTGTGGTAGCAAAGAAAATAGCCATAGAATTAAAGCAGGAACCAGACAATGTTACTCCAGTGAGAAGGTGGAAGGAGATACCCACAAGTCTGTGGGACCTGATGAGGCCATTCAGAAAAGACTTCATTCTAATTTTTTAGTTCTAATAGATATTTATTCTAAAATCTAGAAATATTACATTAACATTGGGTAAACATTTTTTCTTTTCAGGGGAAGTCCAAAACAATACCTTGCTTTAATCCTAACACTTTATTACCAGGTGAGTATTTATCTGATTGCATAAAATGAATTTTAACAGTGGCTATAGTCACATTGTTTTCTTCAGACTATGTAAAACTATATGTTTGTTAATTAATAAAATTTATTTGCAATTTATATTCTCTTTAGCAGATATAATTTCCATGGAATATGGAAGTAAACCTTTTGAAATAATAAAGAGACACTTTGCCACTAGTTCCATTGATCCACGAAGAGCTTTCATAGGATTGTCATTTGTAAAAGTTGCTACCTCTGTGTAAAGCACCAGTATAATAAAATAACTTTGGCCGGGTGTGGTGGCTCACGCCTGTAATTCCAGCTACTCAGGAGACTGAAGCAGGAGAATCGCTTGAACTCAGGAGATGGAGGTTGCAGTGAGCCGAGATCATGTGACTGCACTCAGCCTGGGTGACAGAGTGAAACTGTCTCAAACAAACAAACAAACAAACAAACAAACAAACAGAAAAATCCTTGATGTACCTCTAAGACTGATCAGTGGAGTTCTTAATCCTTAGAGTAGAATAGACTTTGTATCTAATTTTATAAGGTTACCTCTCTGCAGTAATACTATTATTATATATTACTCTAATTGTATTTGTGTAGAGGTAACAATTATACATCAAATACTCAGAATATGATTTAAAGGTTGTTGTATATAAAATTTTGATCTTCACATTTCTCTGCCCAAATTATGTGCTGTCTCTTAGTGTTTTAAACAAAACCAAACAGTTGGTGCATTGTATCTTCTGTTTTCTACATTTAATTAATCTACAACAAACCAATTTCTATCATATGTTAAACATTTATCCATCATATTAATCATAAATTCCTCTAATGCAGAGCTAAAGGATTTCATAAGAATGACCCATTTTGTTCTATTGTAATATTTTAATATTTTGCTGTTGCAGAAGCAGTATAGTAGTAGCTAGAACTGAATGGTTAAAAATACAGGCTTTCAGACAGACGTGGTGGCTCACACCTATGTAATCCCAACACTTTGGGAGGCAGATGTGAGAGGATTGCTTGTGACCAAGAGTTTGAGACTAGCCATAGCCAGACCTCGCTCTCAAAAAAAGAAGAAATAATTGCTGGCTGTGGTGGTGTGCACCCATAGTCCTAGCCACTTGGGAGGCTGAGGTGAGATGATTGCTTGAGCCCAGGAGTTTGAGGCTGCAGTGATTCGTGATCACATCACCACACTCCAGCAGCCTGGGTGATAGAGCCAGACCCTGTCTCTTAAAAACGGTAATACGGGTTATGAAGCCAGACTGCCCGAATTCGAATCCTGGCTCTGCCAGTGATGATCAGCTGAGTGACCTTCGGCAAACTACTACTCTTTTGAGATTCAGTTTCCCCATCTGAAAAATAGTGTTAATATTACTAACTATCTCACCGGTTTGTTGTGAAGGTTAAATGAATTAAAGTAAATTGCTGGCATGTCATAAGCATTCAATAAATATTAGATATGAAATAGTCAGGTAAGTCCTTTAGTAAAGTGAAAAAACCCAAAATATAGATACACTTCTAAAGTGATTAAACTTAACAGGTATGTATAGTAATCCATTGATAGAAATCACTGTAAATAATAGAGAATTCATCATGTTTTTTATCAATTATTTTTTCCACAATGAGTACTGTAAGAATGTGGAGCTCTAGTTTAAAAATGACGTCCATCTTAGAAGCATCATTTGGACAGTTTGTAATTTTGAAAATTGTTGTTGGAGTCATCAGGATTGTTATTAATTCACTTGCCTTTTCCATGACATATCCATGTGGCTGTGCAGACCCTCTACTGCGGGATTACTGGGTGTATGAAGGCTCTCTCACCATTCCACCTTGCAGTGAAGGTGTCACCTGGATATTATTCCGATACCCTTTAACTATATCCCAGCTACAGGTGAGTGTGCTGCTTTGAATCTTTCAGAGTAAAGATACGAGTTAAACATTGTTTCTGAGAAAGGAAAGCGTCTGTTTTATGTTTTAGCTCCTTTTAGATCAGTCATACCTCTCAAGATGAAAGTTAAGTGGCTTGAACTAGTGAAAGTGATTGAAAGGTCAAGGATGGACAGAACCCAACACTCATTTATGGTCTGTATTTTAAATGTAAGTTTTTAGAGAGTTAATCGAGATCACTGAAAGGCAAAACTTTTTATTAGTTATTTCCTTATGTGAATTTCCCCAGGTGTGGAGAATAGAAAGTCTGGAAGTAAAGTGGGGATGCTGGTTATTTCTGTAAGTCACTCATAGGCTTTGAAATCATTTTGCCTTGGTGTGTACAGGAAAATTCTGCATGTGTAGGGTGAAGGACCCAGAAGGAGTGCCCTAGAAAATTCTGGATTGTTTGCTAGCTCCACTTTTGGTCACCCACCCCCGGCCTTGGGCTCTTCATAGGTGCCCTAAATGCTACTGCACAGTGGGTGGGAGCACCCAAGTGAATTGTCACTGGGATGTTAGCTGGTGGAACATGAGGCAGCATCACTCGAATCTATTTAAACCATGATTTTGATATTACAAAAGGGGCTTTAAATATCTCCTGTCTTTCAGGGATCTGTCTAAGGGATGGATATGTTCTGGAAAGCTGTATTGTTTCTTCATGATCAACCTCAAAAGACTTGGGAAATACTCTCAGCAAACCAAGTTTTCTTTGGTAGCTTTTAAATATTCGCCATTATTTCTCGAAGTTAAAAAGCTCAAGTTCACTAACTTCTCAGTAAAGCTTTCTTTAGTTTGTCCTTAAATCTTAAAAAAATCCTTCTTCCAACATTTAATAATTTTATTTATTTATGTTTTGCTAGGGATTAATTTAATAATTTCCCCACTCAGCCTCTCCTCCCCATACCCTTCGTTATTTTATGAACTTTGATCATATCACTTTTGAACCTTATATTTTTATGGCAAATTCTAATTCCTATATTTAGTCATTCATGTATTTGTTTTTATAAGAGACTATTCTGCACATGATTAGACTAGGGGTATGGGTTTGAGAAAAACAACGGTGGAGGTGAAGCGCTCTTCTCATCACACTGAACAGGGGTATAAGTATATGCCAGCACTCACTTATCACTGGTGATGTGTTCTTGTTTTTTAGTACCACTAAATGCACTTTGCTTTTAATTTAAAAATGAAGAACAAAAAGAAACCGTTCCTGAATGCCAACTGGACACAGAGGATGATGAGATTAAAACAGTTTTTACTCTCAAAAAGTTCACCAAAGAGTTGGGGAGGCAGATGACTAAACAATTAATGTGATAATAAGTAAGGTGCTCTGGAAACACATGTGGAAGAAACCCAACCCAGTCCAAGAGGTTTAGGGAATAATTTCTGCAAAATATTAGAAATTAGTCCAGTGAAGGACAGGAAAGAAGTTAGAAATTTGGGTCCAATGTTAAGCCTAGAGTTTTGGACTCACGATATCTAGATTTGGTACTTAACAGCGAAGATGATGGCTGCTACAACAGATAGACCTCAAATGTCAGTGGCTTAACACAGTAGAAATTTATTTCATACTCACATAAAATCCAACATATGTGTTTCTGATTCGCAGTGAAGGCTTTTCTCTGTGTAGTCATTCAGGGAACCAGGTTGAAAGAAACACTTCCATCTTCTCTGCCCTCCTCCCACAGTCGCCCTCAATGAGAATAGGGTGAAGGATCTCAACAGAGGTCTTTTGAGGGCCAGTGGTATAAACAGGGAGCTCCACTTGTACTTACTTTCTGTTAGCTAGAACTGGTCACATAACTACCCTAACTGCAGGGGAAGCTGGGAAGTGCATTCTAGCTTTATGCCCAAGAAGAAGAAAAAAACAGATTCGGTGATCAGATGAGCAAGAATTCCTGGCACCGTAGCTCAAGCTGAGTAGGAAGACAA
The DNA here is from genome assembly GCF_001698545.2 of Rhinopithecus bieti. Taxonomy (NCBI): domain Eukaryota; kingdom Metazoa; phylum Chordata; class Mammalia; order Primates; family Cercopithecidae; genus Rhinopithecus; species Rhinopithecus bieti. The sequence continues at coordinate 2,008,355 of NW_016808848.1, forward strand.
GAAGATAGCTCCCACTCTATGCAACCCCGCAGTGCAGATGGGGGAGATGATGCCTCCTTAGGAACTAAGGACCAGGGGTCTTGAGAAGAACAGGGAGGGAGAGTTGCCAAGATGTGGAGGAGGAGGGGATTAATACTGACAAATGCTGTGGAGAAGTGCTGCCAACCCTAGCATCAAATAACTACAGCACCTTTTAAAAATGGGCCCGGGCCAGGCACGGTGGCTCATGCCTGTAATCGCAGCACTTTGGGAGGCCGAGGCGGGCGGATCACAAGGTCAGGAGATCAAGACCTTCCTGGCTAACACAGTGATACCCCGTCTCTACCAAAAATACAAAAAATTAGCCGGGTGTGGTGGCGGGGGCCTGTAGTCCCAGCTACTTGGGAGGCTGAGGCAGGAGAATGGCGTGAACCCGGGAGGTGGAGCTTGCAGTGAGCCGAGACCGCCCACTGCACTCCAGCCTGGGTGACAGAGCAAGACTGCGTCTCAAAAAAAAAAAAAAAATTGGCCCAGGTGCTTGGAGTTCTGAACTTCTGGCTTCCATCTGGCTTACATTCTGGATCTCAACTTGTTCTTGTCCTTTGATACGTAACTCTTTCCCTGGCCAGGCATGCTCACTGCTTGATTCTGGTTTTAGTATCCTCCTTTGTTGCTGAGTTTTGGCTTCCCTTCTCCAATATGATTCCTCCTCCATCCCTTCCACTGCGCTGTTTCTGGTTCCTCTAGGTAAGGAAACACCTTAGCCCATCTAAGCAGTTTGCTGTGAGGCCCCTACCGTGATGAAAGCCTTCTTTTCTTTTCTGATTTGCCTCATCATTGCAAACAAGATGCATGAACAGGAGCTATAACCACCAGTTAGGCCATTATTAACCCAAAGGAGATGTTTCTGTAGAATGTTGAGCTGAATGTAGAGGGACCAAGCATAAATATGGACCATATATAGACCATCTTTCCAGAAGTTTTATGGGAAAGGCAAGGAGGGATTTAGGGACAATGTTTAGAGAATAGTCAAGTATTTTTTGTTTTGTTTTGTTTTTTTGAGTTAAGATTTAGGAACCACTAGAGGTTTTGTAGGCATAGTGAAAATAATCTGTGAATAGAACAGTTGATTCCTTGATGTGGTGACTGCCGTTATCATTCCCAGGTTTCAGATGAGGTGATTGAGGCCTGTGGAGATTAAGAAACCTTTGCCTAATTGACACAGGTAGTACGGGTAGATTTGGGGATCCAGCCAGTCATGTGTGATGTCAGTGCTCGGTGCTTAACTACTGCCCCTTTTGGTGTGCCCTCTTCAACACTGCAGTTCGTTTGAGACCTTCCTTCTGCATGAGGCCTTGTCAGGAAGCCCACAGCAGTGTTAGAGGAGGTTTCTGCCTTTTCTGTGTTATGCTCTGTATCCCCAGTTGGAGGAGTTTTGTTTCTCTCAGGCAGTTGGAAACACATAACAAGAACTTCGGAGGCTGAGGCCTAACGTGCATATTTAGGGATCTTTAGCATCAAAAAAAGAGCAGAATAGGCCGGGCGCGGTGGCTCACGCCTGTAATCCCAGCACTTTGGGAGGCCCAGGCGGGCAGATCATGAGGTTGGGAGTTCGAGACCAGGCTGGCCAATATGGTGAAACCTCATCTCTACTAAAAATACAAAAATTAGCCGGGTGTGGTGGTGGGCGCCTATAATCCAAGCTACTCAGGAGGCTGAGGCAGGAGAATTGCTTGAACCTGGAAGGTGGAGGTTGCAGTGAGCCAAGATTGTGCCACTGTACTCCAGGCTGGGCAGTGGAGCAAGACTCCATCTCAAAAAAAAAAAAAAAAAAAAAAAAAAAAAAACAAAAAAAAAAGAAACC
>NW_016808848.1:2010760-2014392 GCF_001698545.2 Rhinopithecus bieti
AAAAAAAAAAAAAAAAAAAAAAAAAAAAAAAAAAAAAAAAAAAAAAAAATTGGCCCAGGTGCTTGGAGTTCTGAACTTCTGGCTTCCATCTGGCTTACATTCTGGATCTCAACTTGTTCTTGTCCTTTGATACGTAACTCTTTCCCTGGCCAGGCATGCTCACTGCTTGATTCTGGTTTTAGTATCCTCCTTTGTTGCTGAGTTTTGGCTTCCCTTCTCCAATATGATTCCTCCTCCATCCCTTCCACTGCGCTGTTTCTGGTTCCTCTAGGTAAGGAAACACCTTAGCCCATCTAAGCAGTTTGCTGTGAGGCCCCTACCGTGATGAAAGCCTTCTTTTCTTTTCTGATTTGCCTCATCATTGCAAACAAGATGCATGAACAGGAGCTATAACCACCAGTTAGGCCATTATTAACCCAAAGGAGATGTTTCTGTAGAATGTTGAGCTGAATGTAGAGGGACCAAGCATAAATATGGACCATATATAGACCATCTTTCCAGAAGTTTTATGGGAAAGGCAAGGAGGGATTTAGGGACAATGTTTAGAGAATAGTCAAGTATTTTTTGTTTTGTTTTGTTTTTTTGAGTTAAGATTTAGGAACCACTAGAGGTTTTGTAGGCATAGTGAAAATAATCTGTGAATAGAACAGTTGATTCCTTGATGTGGTGACTGCCGTTATCATTCCCAGGTTTCAGATGAGGTGATTGAGGCCTGTGGAGATTAAGAAACCTTTGCCTAATTGACACAGGTAGTACGGGTAGATTTGGGGATCCAGCCAGTCATGTGTGATGTCAGTGCTCGGTGCTTAACTACTGCCCCTTTTGGTGTGCCCTCTTCAACACTGCAGTTCGTTTGAGACCTTCCTTCTGCATGAGGCCTTGTCAGGAAGCCCACAGCAGTGTTAGAGGAGGTTTCTGCCTTTTCTGTGTTATGCTCTGTATCCCCAGTTGGAGGAGTTTTGTTTCTCTCAGGCAGTTGGAAACACATAACAAGAACTTCGGAGGCTGAGGCCTAACGTGCATATTTAGGGATCTTTAGCATCAAAAAAAGAGCAGAATAGGCCGGGCGCGGTGGCTCACGCCTGTAATCCCAGCACTTTGGGAGGCCCAGGCGGGCAGATCATGAGGTTGGGAGTTCGAGACCAGGCTGGCCAATATGGTGAAACCTCATCTCTACTAAAAATACAAAAATTAGCCGGGTGTGGTGGTGGGCGCCTATAATCCAAGCTACTCAGGAGGCTGAGGCAGGAGAATTGCTTGAACCTGGAAGGTGGAGGTTGCAGTGAGCCAAGATTGTGCCACTGTACTCCAGGCTGGGCAGTGGAGCAAGACTCCATCTCAAAAAAAAAAGAATAACGAAACAAATGAGACACCCAAGAAAAGAATATGAACAGAGGAGAATCAAGTAGTGAGGATGGGAGGAGATAGTCCCCTGAGGTCCTGAGGTACTTTCCTGAGGCGGATACTTCCTGGGGTATCCTTCCTAAGACTCTTCTAAACTGGGAGGACCCTGTGCGATTCACTCTTTTCCGTTTGCCATCTGGTTGCTCCAGGTCCCTTCTCTTGCTGACTTTGTATTTCTGAAGCAGAGAAGGGGTCTGGGGTTAGCAGGTGTGTGAAGGCCATGCTCACTGCCGGTTGCCCTATCCAGGTCAAACTCCGGGACTGCAACCCGAGCAGGGGCCATGGGTCATGCAGTCACTGTTGTTCTATGAATGGCACATGTAAAACATCAAACTTGCCTCTGCATTTACTTTTCTTACAATTTGACTCGAGGATACATACGCATTTCTTTGTTGTTGTTGCAGATAGCCCAAAATCTTAGATGCCCAAATTTCAAAGCCCCAAGACTTAACATACAGCTTGTTTTATGATACTGGGATGCATTCATTTGCTTTTACTTGTCATTGACCCTGTTAATACAAGCAGTGTATTGATATGGTAAGGTAATTATTGCATAGTCCTAGCTTCCTTTTCTTTATCTTTCTCATAGGCAGTTTTTAGCATGCAAAATTGCTCCTTTGAGGCTGATGTGGAGTCTGAAGGAATGCATGCATTCATTCCTTCATTTACTTGGCAGTTATTTGACATTTGCTATGTGCCAGTTACTGTAATCAGCACTGACAAGGGGAGAGCCAGTAAGACACTCTCAAAGAATTCACTATCTAGGAGGAAAGGCCAACTGATACATAGGTGTACATTTAAAAACAAACAAACAAACAAAAACCCAGTCATTTGCTGTGTCCAGCACTATGGGATGGTATGGACATAGTCTTGAGGTAGCACATAGGAAAGGTGCCTGGATGAGAGTTAGTTATCTAGAAGGCCTTCCCCAAACCAGGTCAAGAGGTGTTGCCTGAGTATTTGTGAGAATTGCCAACGGGAAAAGTGTATGTATGCTTGTGTCTGGCAGGGAGGCCAGAGAACAGGGTGCATTTGGGGAAAGCTTGTGGTAATGTGGAGAGCCTATGATATGAGGGGGTTGGAGAGGGGAGCAGGAGACTTCCTCAGTGAGCCTCAGGGCTGTGCCATGGAGATTGGTTTTTCTCCTGAAGGTGGCAAAGAATCACGGAAATGTTGTAAGGAGGAGGGAGATATGACCAAGTTTGAATTCGAGAAGCGTACTCTGTAGCTGCAGTATGAAGATGTAGGTCACATGCAATGAGATGGAGGGAAGGGAGTAACTTTAGAAATAATAAAGAAGCAGAAGCAGAACCTGGTGGCTGATGACATAGGAAGGATTTTGGGAAGGAAAGACCCCCTTGTCACTGGACCTCCCCTGGATTTGGCTTGGTTGACTGGCAAGTGTAAGGTGTTGCTTTCTACCATGACAGGGAATCAAGGAGGAAGAGCAGCCTTCATGGAGAAGATGCCAAGTTTATGGTTACATATTGACAGTTTGAGATGCCTTTAAACACCCAAGAAAGGGGTATGGTGGGTGAAGCTGTTAGTGTAGAAGAGGAGATCATTCAGGGAGAGAAAAGAAGTGATTCAGAGAACAAGGGATGTGTAACCAGGGGTGTGTACTGTAAGAGTGTCCCCAGGGAATGGCTTGAGAAGTGGAAAAAGTCAGGAGACTCATGTGATGGTTAGAGAAGCCATGGGAGAGGCAAGTTTCAAGAAGGAGTAGAGAGATCATGAGTATCAGATTCTGTACACACATTCAGTTAAGGACTAAAAAGTGTTAACAGGATTTAGCCACAAGGAGAGATTATAGACTAGAGAACAAAGTAGATGAGCTGAGTGTCTATAGTCACATTTGTTCAGCATTACTTTATCGAGGGTAATTTCCTAAAAGTAGATCAGATCTTTTAGTGAAACTTTTTTTTCTCGGCCAGATGGGGTGGTTCACGCCTGTAATCCAAGCACTTCGGGAGGCTGAGGTGGACGGATCACCTGAGGTCAGGAGTTTGAGACCAGCCTGGCCAACATGGTGAAACCCTGTCTCTACTAAAGATACAAAAATTAGCCAGGTGTGGTGGCAGGTGCCTGTAGTTCCAGCTACTTGGGAGGCTGAGGCAGGAGAATCACTTGAACCCAGGAGGTGGAGATTGCAGTGAGCCTAGGTTGCACCACTCCACTTCAGCCTGGGCAGCAAGAACAAAACTCCATCTCAAAAAAAAAAGTTTCCT